>NC_060277.1:9620913-9920913 GCF_021613505.1 Equus quagga
AACTATCTGTGAAGGTAATATGAAGGTTAAAAGACAAATGTACTGGAATTACCTATTTCAATGATAAGAGGGTAATGGATATACACACACTAAACAAAAGACTATCTATGATGTGAAAAACATATAATGTGGGAGGAGGGGAGTAAAAAAGTAGAGCTTTTAGAAAGACATCAAGCTAAAGAGTCTATCTACTCAATATAGACTGTTATATGCATAGTATATTAAATAGGATCCTCACAGTAACCACAAACCAGAAACCTATAACAAGCAGGAAAAAAAGTAAGACAAAAGAAATCAAACATATTACTAAAGATAGCCATCAAACCACAAGTGAAGAGAGCAAGAGAAAAAGAAAGGAACTGAGAAGAACTACTAAAACACCCAAAAAATAGAAAAAGTGACACAATGGCAATAAATACACGTTTATCAATAGCTGCTTTAAACATCAATGGACTAAATGCTCCAATCAAATGCCATAGGGTGGCCAATTGGATACAAAAACAAGATCCATGTATATGCTGCATACAAGAGACACACTTCAGACCTACAGACACTCACAAACTGAAAGTGAAAGGATGGAAAAAGATATTCCACGCAAATGGCTAAGAAAAGAAAGCGGGGGCAGCAATACTTATATCAGACAAAATAGACTTTAAATCAAAAACTGTAACAAGAGACAAAGATGGGCACTACATAATGATAAAGGGAACAATCCAACAAGAAAATATCACACTTGTAAATATCTACGCACCCAACATAGGAGCACCTAAATATATAAAGCAATTATTGACAGACATAAGAGGACAAACAGACAGTAACACAATAACAGTAGGGGATTTTAACACTCCACTTACACCGATGGATAGATCATCCAAACAGAAGATCAATAAGGAAACACTGGCCTTAAAGGACACATTAGACCAGATGGACTTAGTAGATATATACAGAACATTCCATCCAAAAACCACAGAATACACATTCTTTTCAAATGCACATGGAACATTCTCCAGGACTGATCACATATTAGGCCACAAAACAAGTCTCAATAAATTTAAGAAGATCGAAATAATACCATGCATCTTTTCTGACCACAAAGGTATGAAACTGGAAATCAACTACAGGAAGAAAACCAGAAAGGCCACAAAAATGTGGAGATTAAACAAAATGCTACTGAACAACGATTGGGTCAATGAAGAAATCAAAGAGGAAATCAAAAAATTCCTGGAGACAAATTAAAATGAAAATACGACATGCCGAAATCTGTGGGATACAGCAAAAACGGTTCTAAGAGGGAAGTTTATAGCAATTCAGGCCTACCTCAACAAAGAAGAAAAATCCCATATAGACTATCTAAACATGCACCTAAAGGTACTGGAAAAAGAACAACAAACAAAGCCAAAAATCAGCAGAAGGAAGGAAATAATAAAAATCAGAGCAGAAATACACAAAATAGAGACTAAAAAAAAATAGAAAAAATTAATGAAACCAAGAGCTGGTTCTTCGAAAAGATAAACAAAATTGGCAAACCCTTAGCTAGACTCACCAAGAAAAAAAGAGAGATGGTTCAAATAAATAAAATCAGAAATGAAAGAGGAGAGATTACAATGGACACCTCAGAAATACAAAAGATAAGAGAATACTATCAAAAGCTATATGCCAACAAATTGGATGATCTAGAAGAAACGGGTAAATTCTTAGAAACATACAACCTTCCAAAACTGGACCAAGAAGAAGTAGAAAATTTGAATAGACCGATCACCAGTAAGGAGATCGAAACAGCAATTAAAAACCTCTCAAAAAATAAAAGTCCAGGACCAGATGGCTTCCCTGGTGAATTCTACCAAACATTCAAAGAAGACTTAATACCTATCCTTCTCAAACTCTTCCAAAAAATTGAAGAGGAGGGGAGGCTTCCTAACTCAGTCTACGAAGCCAACATTATCCTGATACCAAAACCAGACTATGACAACACAAAAAAAAGAAAATTATAGGCCAATATCACTGATGAACATCGATGCAAAAATCCTCAACAAAATACTAGCAAATTGAATACAACAATACATTAAAAAGATCATACATCATGATCAAGTGGGTTTCATTCCGGGGATGCAGGGATGGTTCAACATCCACAAATCTATCAACGTGATACACCACATTAACAAAATGAAGAATAAAAATCACATGATCATCTCAATAGATGCAGAGAAAGCATTTGACAAGATACAGCATCCATTTATGATAAAAACTCTAAATAAATTGGGTATAGAAGGAAAATATCTCAACATAATAAAAGCCATATATGACAAACCCACAGCAAATATCATTCTCAATGGAAAAAAACTGAAAGCTATCCCTTTAACAACAGGAACCAGACAAGGATGCCCACTGTCACCACTCTTATTTAACATAGGATTGGAAGTCCTAGTCAGAGCAATCAGGCAAGAAAAAGAAATAAAAGGGATCCACATTGGAAAAGAAGAAGTCAAACTGTCACTCTTTGCAGATCACATGATTTTGTACCTAGAAAACCCTAAAGGGTCCACTAAAAAACTTTTAGAAATAATAAAGGAATACAGTCAAGTTGCAGGATACAAAATCAATGTACAAAAATCCATTGCGTTTCTTTTTTTTTTTTAAAGATTTTATTTTTTCCTTTTTCTCCCCAAAGCCCCCTGGTACATAGTTGTATATTTCTCGTTGTGGGTTCTTCTAGTTGTAGTATGTGGGACGCCACCTCAGCGTGGCTTGATGAGCAGTGCCATGTCCGCGCCCAGGATTCGAACCAATGAAACACTGGGACACCTGCAGTGGAGCGCACGAACTTAACCACTCGGCCACGGGCCAGCCCCCCATTGCATTTCTATACACTAACAACAAAGTAGCAGAAAGAGAAATTAAGAATACAATCCCATTTACAATTGCAACAAAAATAATAAAATACCTAGGAATAAACTTAACCAAAGAGGTGAAAGATCTGTACACTGAAAACTATAAAACATTGTTGAAAGAAATCGAAGAAGACACAAAGAAATGGAAAGATATTCCATGCTCTTGGATTGGAAGAATTAACATCGTTAAAATGCCCATACTTCCTAAAGCAATCTATAGATTCAATGCAATCCCTATCAAAGTTCCAACAACATTTTTTACAGAAATAGAACAAAGAATCCTAAAATTTATATGGAACAACAAAAGACCCCGAATAGCCAAAGGATTCCTGAGAAAAAAGAACAAAGCTGGAGGTATCACACTCCCTGATTTCAAATTATACTACAAAGCCATAGTAACCAAAACAGCATGGTACCGGCACAAAAAGACACACAGATCAATGGAACAAAACTGAGAGCCCAGAAGTAAACCCATACGTTTCTGGACAGCTAATATTCAACAAGGGAGCCAAGAGCATACGATGGAGAAAGGAGAGTCTCTTCAATAAATGGTGTTGGGAAAACTGGACAGCCACATGCAAAAGAATGAAAGTAGACCATTCGCTTACAATATGCACAAAAATCAACTCAAAATGGATCAAAGACTTGAATGTAAGACCCGAAACCATGAGACTTCTAGAAGAAAACATAGGCAGTACGCTCTATGACATTGGTCTTAGCAGCATATTTTCAAGTACCATGTCTGACCGGGCAAGGGAAACAAAAGAAAAAATGAACAAATGGGACTACATCAAACTAAAAAGTTTCTGCACAGCAAAGGAAACCATCAACAAAACGAAAAGACAACCTAACAATTGGGAGAAGATATTTGCAAACCACATATCAGATAAGGGGTTAATATCCAAAATATACAAAGAACTCATACAGCTCAACAGCAAAAAACCCAACAATCCAATTAGAAAATGGGCAAAAGATCTGAACAGAGATTTCTCCAAAGAAGATATATGGATGGCCAACAGGCATATGAAAAGATGCTCAACATCATTAGCTATCAGGGAAATGCAAATCAAAACTACAATGAGGTATCACCTCACTCCAGTCAGAATGGCTATAAGTAACAAGACAGGAAACAACAAATGTTGGAGAGGGTGTGGAGAGAAGGGAACCCTTGTTCACTGCTGGTGGCAGTGCAAACTGGTGCAGCCACTATGGAAAGCAGTATGGAGTATCCTCAGATAATTAAGGATAGATCTACCATATGATCCAGCTATCCCACTGCTGGGTATTTATCCAAAGAACTTGAAAACACAAAGGCATAAAGATACTTGCACCCCTATGTTCATTGCGGCATTATACACAATAGCCAAGACTTGGAAGCAACCTAGGTGCCCATCAAGGGACGAATGGATAAAGAAGATGTGGTATTTATACACGATGGACTACTACTCGGCCATAAGAAATGACGAAATCCAGCCATTTGTGATAACATGGATGGACCTTTAGGGTATTATGCTGAGTGAAACAAGTCAGAGGGAGAAAGTCAAATACCATATGATCTCACTCATAAGTAGAAGATAAAAGCATTAGAGATTGGACTGGTGGTTACCATTGGGGAAGGGGGGAGGGCAAAAGGGGTGATTAGGGTCACATGTGAGGGAATGCACTATAGTTAGTGTTCGGGTGGTGAACATGATGTAATGTACACAGAATTCAAAATATGATGTTCATCTGAAAAAAATTAAAATTAAAACAACAACAACAACAACAACAAAAAACCAAAATTGGTCAGACTGCAATTTCCTTTCATCGTATAATAGCTTGTCTTAGCATCAGGGTCTAATAATTTATTCCCAAATTTACCCCATCTTTGTAATCTAATGTAACTAAACTGATATTTTTGGCCAATGAATATACAGTATTTCATTTTGAGAAGCAGAAAGTCACTATTGGAGCATGTGTTAAAAATATCAATTAAGAAAAATAACATATAGTGCTTCAAATTGCTTAAAAATCAGTGATGAAAGCAAATTTTTACTGCTGACAGTTGTGGCAGAGGACAAAAAGCTGTATCACCAGAATTGTTAGGTGTATGAGCTAATGAGCAGCAGATGTCAGGCAGACAAATATAGATTTTACAGTTGCTCCCATCATTTCAACAATACTTAATTGCATGATTAGCACCTCAGTCCTTGTTAACATGCCCTAAAGGCCAAGGAAAATATTCTGATCCAGCATAGTATTCTCTGATTTACAAGTTGTATTAGAAATATTTTAGTGTTGATGGTTTATTAATCCACTGAAGTGTGATTAAATTTTTTTTTTAAAAGTAGCTGCATATTTGTTAAAAAAAGAAGAACATTTTAATATTTTTCCTTAGTAACACAGAAAGAAATAATGGGAATATATCCAGAATGCTAGAATAAGTCTTTGGGTTATGTTTTATATGTTAAAAGGTAAATCTTTTCAATGGCTTCATAGAGCTGATAAAACGAGATGACTGATTCTGGGTTTGGGGCAAGGAAGGTAGAAGATGTGTCTGAAACCTATTGTTAAAGCAGAAATTAAGGAAGTACTCACAAGGAAGAAAAAAAAATGGGGACATAAATAAATAATACAGAAGCCAGGCTAAAATGTGTCCACTTTGGCAATCTGAGACATTTTAATTAGCCAAGTAAATAAGGACAGTAATATCACAAAATAAAATAGGAACCCATGGGTCCACGATGAAGAAAGATAAATAAGGGAGAGGAAAGGGATCTTCCTTAGAGTAGAATGACAACTGGTAAACATGGAAAGAGTGCTGGAGTTGTAAAATCATCATTTTGGCTCCCTTATAGCAAATATTGGTTGTGGCAAGAATAATCAATGGATGGATACGAAGGCAGGAGGTAGGGGGTGAGTTTGATGAAGAACACAATGTTTGCACAGTTTCAAAGTGTCTCCCCAGAGATTGTTTATTAGTTTCAAGGGGGAAATTACTAACTAAATAGTAGAGAAACTGGACAACATATTGACAGGTGACCAAAATTAACATCACCAAAGAGGGGTGGACATCATGTGCCTCCAAATATGGCACCCTAAAAAGTTCACAACCTCACTTATGTAGCATTCTGGCCAGCATTACCTGAATCTGACTATGAGGAAACATCAGACAAATAAAAATTCAGGAATATTCTATGAAATAACTTGAAATTATTTTAAAATAAAAAGTCTGGAAAAAAGAAAAGAACATAAAAGAAATACATTATTCTATTCCAATAATTCACAGTACTTTATAATAGATTATGTAGATACATCTATAGAGCAATAGACATTTTCACCTAATTGTCGGAAAACCAAATTACTTACTAATGTAAATTTTTTAACATAATGGCTTTATTTCCCTCATTTCCCTCATCATGATCTAATTTATTTTTAATGTGTGTGTTTCAACTTTGCTCAGACCCTATCCATCTGCTTCTATTCTAATTTCAATTATTTTAATAACTAGTATTGGAAGTTATGTGTGTAACTATTTCAATTAATTAAAAATGGATAATATTGGAAAGCTGGACCACACTCCTAATTAAGTCTCCTGGGTTAATGAACTAAGTGCAGTAAGAATGTGGTCCAGCTTTTCAGCATTATTATCAATATTAGGAAATAAACTCTTTTTTAAAGTTGATATCTGTACTGTATTTACCTATTCTTTTATCTTCTAATTGCTGAGAACAAAGCCAGACCATCTATATTGGTGACCATTGTTTTTTCAACTACTGAAAAGGCAGGATAATTGTTCTACAAATGATCTCAGGCTTTATACATCTTAAAATGTCCCACACTGAACTCTATGCTACATTCTTGTCCTTGCTTAAAGACATTTCTACTATATGTGCTATTTATTCTATTTCCTAAGCTAGAAAGCTTGGAGCTTCTTTTTTCCAGTATCTATCCATTAAAACAAGCTCTAGTGATATTACATCAAGCTTAATTGCTTTATTCTGCCCACATAAAACTGCCCATTGTTTCCCAAACATCACAGGCTCTTTTTATCACTTTAGGCTTTTGTACATGCTGTTGCTTGCAAGGAAAGATCTTTCTTCTTTCTATCTAGTCGACTTCCCTCATTCTTTGAGTTCTGTCTCAGATGTCTCCAAGCATAGTAGGCAACACCCTCTCCTGTGCTCCAACAGCAATTTTATCAATTTTGTGGTATTCTGGTAATGTAATTTATCTGTTTACATGCCTGTCTGACACAGGAGACTGTGAAATCCTTCAGAATAGGGAACATATCTTACATAATTTTGTATCTCATCCAAAATGTGGAATGTGCATCATATAAGGCAAGTACTCAATAAATGTGGAACGAATGAAGGAAAAACAGACGAATGGATGAATAACAACAGAATGAAATTAAAGAGCTAATCTCTATGGGAGACAGGGGAGGAAGCTAAGACTTTTAGAAAATAAGAGCTAGGAATTTTTGCCCATTTGAAGTTTACAAAATATCAGTACACATATGTGTACTGTCATTTTTCTTTAGTAGAAGTTCTCTTCTGGGGTCCAGAAGAAGAATTCTTAGATCAAACTTAAGAACAACTCAAATCAATGGCAGAAAGAAGGCCTGAGAATCTTGGTTTACCAGGTGAAACCAGCCAGCCAGGTCCTGGCAGGAAAGGCCTTCCTCTCGAAGATGACAACTCTCTCGCTGAGCAACTCGCTGTCTCTTGGCCTGTGGCAATTCTTCGTTTTCATGCATTTTTATGGTACAGACCATCTCACTCTGT
Organism: Equus quagga; assembly: GCF_021613505.1. NCBI lineage: Eukaryota > Metazoa > Chordata > Mammalia > Perissodactyla > Equidae > Equus > Equus quagga. Next base: position 9,628,568 of record NC_060277.1, read on the forward strand.
CTTTTATCATCCTTGCCTACTACTCTCAGTCATGTACCTAAGAATTACATGGCCTTGTTCTCCATAAAACCCTACAACTTCACCTTGGTTCATGGGATAGCCTTCTATCTCCACCAACACCTGGCCTAGCCTCTGTTTCCTCCCATCTAAAATAAGGGAAAGAAACTCTGATGATCCAGAAGCTTCCTTCTAGCTCTAAAATTTTGTGATTCTAATTTTTAGTGGTAGTATCAGATTATACTGATGACACAGGCTATCTGGTGGGTTTCCAGCTGAAGATGGCTAGTCTGTACCATGAATATAGATTTCTGAGATTGGTAGTGATATAATATCTCAAGGTGACTTTTGCAGTGGTCAAGCCAAGAGAAGACACAGTTCTACTGAGCCACCTGGCCTAAGCAGGCAGTCATGTCAGAAACAATGTGCTGGATTTTACTGCAGAAGACTGGGCCTCTAAAATGTCCTTGAGTCAACGTGGCCGGCAGAGCTAAAACATTCTAAGTAGCTCCTATGTCTCCTAGGCTCAGTTTTTGCAGATGTAAAAATAGAATAACATTGTGGACTAGGTCTTTTATAAACCATAAACTGGAAATACCAAAACATGAGTTTCCACTGGAGAGAAGGGGTAGGAGTTTGTCATCTGCCTTGTGTGAGGGAGGCAGCAGGATAATTGATATGCCCATTATTCATAGCCAGGTGATGATATCATGCTTGTAATTTGAGCTGTATAAGAAAGGAGTGTTTTCAATTTCTGAATAAGTCCCGGATCATATTTAAATGATATCAAGCATCCAAATGAGAAAATAAAACTTTATGTGGTAAATGAATGAATGCCTATTCACTTGATATTATACAGGCAAAATAGCTATATATTTGATGTGATGTTATACATCCACACAGATCATTCTTGACATCATACAGATGTGGCCTCAGGCTTTGTCAGAGGTGGACCACTCACAGGGAATTATGAGCTTTGGGAGACAGGGTGGTGAATGGGTTCTCTGTGAGCTGGGTTGCATTGTCCATACTCTATTGCTGTGAAGTTTCCACCTAGCTTGCTAGCACACAGTCCCTGCAATGCAATGCACACTTGTCCTGCCAATTTCTCTGTACATGAGAGGTTACTGGTTGCATGATGACTCTGAGATATTATATTCGTAGTCGTGGAAATAGCTACAGCATTGAAAAAATGTGTGACACTCTCTACCCCACACTATAGTTAGTGCCTTCTGTTGCTTATTCAGTCACATTAAAGTGTCCAGAGATTTCTTGGCCCTATAAAGTGTGTGTTCTAATTCAAAGGCAATTTCTGGCTTGTCTCTGTCCCTTTTCCACAAAAGGTATTTTGAGTTCATTTACCTTTTTAGTTCTAGTAGAGAACAGAATATCAAAATCTGTCTAATATGTCGAATTATATTCTAAGAGAAATGTCATTAATTTTTATATAAAGGAAATATTAAACATTAGGAATATGTTCTGGCATATATCTCTTTCTTCGACATCTTAAAAAAACTGACATGCTCAAGCTTTCCTCTCCATTTTTAATAATCTATGCCACTGATGGCATCAGAATGCATCTCTATTAAATATGGCTTTATTAATTTTATTTGCCTTCTACAGGAAATTACTAGTTAATTGGTAATTTATGTATCTTGGGGATTAAACTTTGAGTTTTTTTAGTTTTTTAAAGAAAACTAAAAGCAAAATAAAGACAGAAATCTTTTAAGAAAGTCACATGGTAGAGAGAGCATGATTTTTAAAATCGGACATCTCTAGCTTTGAATCCTAAGTTTGTGCCTTACTAGCTCTGTGCACTGTAAAGAATGACTTCACTTCTTTGAATGACTGTTTCATTATCTTTGAAATAGAAAAATACTTTGTAAGGAAAACATCTTTTTGAAGAGTTAATGTAATAGCATGTCAAGCTCCTACCTACACAGTGAGACACAGACTAGGCATCAGTAAATGTTATTTCCCCATCTACTCCTCCCTCCTTCTTCTTAGTAGCCTTAGATTTTGCTAAAAGAACTCCCTCTGTTTCTTTTAATTTTTACATCCAGTAGAATAATAACTATTTCTAGGCTTTATCCATTATTTTGTTGAGTTCCAAAGTACCTCATAAAAGAAACTGGTTTGGAGCGGGGTGCTAAGCAGTTAAGCATAGAGAATATTGGGTAACCATTCTTTGGAGAATCTTCTCTGGACCAGTTCACAAATGGAACTGAAGCTATGGGGTTCTCATGCTTGCACAGTGCTGATGTGTAGCTGTACAATAAGAAGAATGAGAGCGAGTTAGAATATCTCTACTGAGAAAATTCTCTGAGGCTTTTCCTGAAAGTTGTTATTTTGGTTTCTGGCCAAGAGCTTGACAAAGCCAGTTTCTGATTGCTTAATTATCTCATTAAGTAAGAATCTCTTTCAAAAGCTGTTCATTCAGCCTTCTTTACAGTGTGCTCTTTACACAAATTTGCCCTCAATCCAGCCTTGACCAGGGAAAGACAGAATATGAAGGGTATGTTGTTTGTCCAAACACATATACGCAGCTCTACAGGGAAAGATTAATAGTGACCATTTGGGCAGTATGAGGTGGTAGCAGCAGGAAGAGAGACTATCACTACTCCTTCTGCTGTTACCGCTATTTTCAATGCAAGTCAGAGAGCAAGACAGGCCCAGTTGGTGTGGTAATTCATCAAGTCAATCCATGAAGCAAGAGCTCTTTCTTGGACTTCACAACAATTAAATTCCCAAATTTCTGATTGCCTTCTGAACAACAGGGGGAACTCTAAGTTGACTCTTAACTAAATTCTCTTTAAAATATATTTATATACATTGAATGAGTTTAGAAAATAAAATTGTATAAATCCAAAAATATGTGTATGATATAAAACATACGGAAACACAGTCATTTCACAGTTTTCTGTCAAATCATAGCTAACTTGTGCACAAGAAATAGGAGATACTAACAAATCAAGGTAATTATTTATCTTTAACTTAATAATGGAAGAAAGGTTGAAAAGGTTGCTTGCTTTTGAGAGATGTACCTTGAGATATTGTTTAAAATGTGAGCATTATATGCAAGATAATAGCCCCTTGCTTTTAAGTAAAACGATTGATACTACCCAAGTTATAAAGACTAGCAGAGACTGGATTACAGAGGATCAAGTTAGTACACTATACATTATCTATTACTATTCAACAAGGAATGATCAGTGCTGCATATGTTCCTAAAATTTCTGTTATTATTATATATAATGCACAAAATCTGATTGGAAAACCTAGTTCTTATGCCTACAGTGCAGATGCAAAAGAGTTTGTGGGTGTGAGTTTTCTGGTTTCTATCTTAGGATGGCAGGACTTATAAGCTGAGGAATTAGAAAAATAAAGGTGGGTTTTCAAAGGAGTTGGCCAACCACAGATGACAAACGTCCACTCAATAGCAAAAATAGAAGAAGTGGATTTTCAAGGTGAGGTGAAATTTTATCTGGAAATACTGAATTTAAATTTTAGGGAGAATAGATAGGAAGACATATTTAGTGGGCTTTTTGGAGCCAAGGTGAGATGTCTGAACTACAGGTATAGTGGTGAAAACATCTATAGATAATCTATAAATGTTAAAGCTTAGGTAATAGATAAAACTGCCTAAGAAAGAGATGATTTAAAAAAAAAAAAAAAAAAAAGGAGAGCCGATAATGGGGCCTTGGAGAAGAATTGAACCCAAAGGAAATTTAGCAATTAGCAAGGACAGTTTCAATGGAGAGAATAGAACCCTCTTTCATGGGAGGAATATAGGGAATATTAGGAGGTAAAGAAATCTGACAGAAAGTTTTACACTACCCCTGATTGTCTGGGGAATTTTTCTGACCCTTAGCACAATGTAGAGGAAAGGAAATGGGTACTACCTGAGCTCACCAGCTGGCCACAGCACTGTCTAGAGAGACAGCCCAGGCAAAGATCTTTACAGCGGACTCAGTGTTCACACCCCAGGGTCCACTGGGTTAATACTTTTAACAGACATGAATCTGGAGTTTTACACAAGGTTGTCTTTATTATTTTCTTCTCTTCAAGTATTCTTTTTTTGGTGTGAATTCCACTAGGGTATAAAAAGAGAAGCAACTGAACGGAGCCGGTTTAAAGAATACAACTGCTATCGAAGGGATGACATAGCAAACTCTACAAGCTTATGCTGCTTCCTGCTTCAGTAAAAAGACTTCAGAAAGTAAGGCCTGAGTGATGAAGTTCTTGAACGCGGTTAATTAATTTATCCTTCTGGGTGGATCAGGAGAGAGACTGCTAGGCATGGAGCACTCTACTCTTACTCTGGCTGCTTCAGTCCCTACAAGCTTATCTTATCTGCTGCTCTGTCTGTTTGCTACATGCATTTTTGGTAACTTTGGCACTTTTGGCACATTCTGAGGTAATTACCAGACCCAGAGGTCACCTTTCCCTGGGAGCCAACCCCAGCACTAGGAAGTAAAGGTTCCTAAGGGCCATATCTGTAGAAAATGTCATTGTCAGCACAGCCGTAGCTATTTGATCCAAAGATGGACTCCGGAGCCAAACTGGTCAATCAGAAGAGAGAATAAGGAGCCCGGGAATTAGTTGAGCTCAGTTCTTTAAATGGCAGAGAGAATCTGGAAAAAAAATATTCACAGTCTCCAGCTACCGTGTTCTTGAATCCGCCTACTTCCTTCCCTTCTTGCATCCTGATTTTTCTTTTGATTTCGTGAGATATGTCCATAGTCTTCCAAAAAATTCCCTGGTTTTGCTTATGCTAGTCAAAGTTGCTTCCTACTCTCCCAACCAAAAGAATAAAATGAATGCTATTACAATTGAGACAAGTTGAAGTTAAAGAAAGACATATATCTTGGAGGTTGCATGGTGGAATTAGCATTCTCTGTTTCCAACAGGACCAATTTTCAGATACAAATGTAGTGTAAACTTGCTCACAAAATTCCTAAATATTTATCAATGACTCTCATGAGCTGGTATAAGTAAACTCCAGCACACCACCGATTCTCCTCCGTGGAGCGTGTTTATCACATACCTCCGCCTATTAGGGAGTTTGGTTTCCTTTATTAATGCATGCAGACTTATATTCATTTACTACACTAACATTTATGAAGCAACAGGAATGGGAGATAAAAAGATTAACCCTACCCCATAAAGGTTAATAGTCTAACAGAGACAGATTTTCTAACAAGTACATGTAATAATAGAGATGTGTACAGGCCATATGGGCCCACAAACAAGAAAGTACTTGAGTCTACCTGAGGAGGTCAAGGAACATAATGTTAACAGTTTAGTCATTTAATGAGTGTTCTTTTAGCAGTGACTGTGTGCCAGGAACTGCTAAGTATTCAATAATACAAAGGCAAATTAGATACTTCTATAGTGGGCTTCATACTATCATAGGAAAGATAAGAAAGTAAATGATCATGATTAGTCTAAGTGCAATTATAGAAGCGGATATTAGAAACAGTGATGGCACATAAAAAGCATAAAATCCATACTGCTTAACATAGCTCATAAGACCCCCAGTCATAGGGCCCCTTCACGTCTCTCTGAACTCGTTTCTGTCAGACGTTTTTCTTCTCTTTTCATTATTTTACTTTGATATTTTCTTTACTATTTAAAGAGTTTCAAATTTTTTTATAAAGTAGGCAAAGTAAAATAAACATGCTAGGTATGAGAAATATTTGTTGTCTCAGTTCAGTTTAATTCAATCAAAATTAAGTATTTTGCTGTTTCAGGAGCCATCTTTAGCCCTGGCAATACAAAGTTGACTGTGACAGAGCCTCAATCTCTGAGGACTTTGCAGACACATACATGGTCAACTTGCTTCCCAATGGAGGTGTGGTCTGTTGCATTTTGCTTAGGCACATACGTTAAACACTATAGGGAGCAACGAACTTTCCTTTCACTGCCTACTACCCTCACTATATCCACACCACATATTCCTTGGTACTCTAACTGTGGGCTTGTATTTCCACATTTAACAACCCTTGGGAAAATTACACCCAAAGAGTATGCACTACCATCTTTTATTTAGTCTTTGTTGAAAAAATTCTAAAAGGTTACCAGCAGCCAAGTGTTTTTTGTCACTGTTATGTCATTTATAAACTTTTATCTTGACAAAGTTTCAACTCTTTCCTCATTATATACTTTAGAATGAACTAAAATTATTTATTTCTAGATACCAAGTATTTATTAAGGGCCTATTATATCCAGATTTGTACTAGATATTATGAAATTTAATAAAGCAATTAAGTTCAAAAGAACTTTATATATATATATATATATAACTATATGTATATACATTCTATGTACATATTCTATATAGCCGTTAAGTAAAATGTTAATGTGTAACTTGGCATTAGTCAGACAGTGTAACATTTCAATTGATAGTGAAAAGATGGGAGGCTTCTCTGGGTAGGAGAACAGGATAAGCAGGGAATGTGCAGGGGAGAGTGAAGAAGGAGAGTGGTCTCTTTGAGAAGTACATCAAGGAACAAGGAATAATGAGCCATCGTCAACCAGGCAAGGGGGAGGGAGAGTGGACAGCAGCATAGCACAGTGGTTAGAGCCCAGTTCTGCAGCCATGTAACCTGAGTTAAAGGTTTGGAGGCCAATGAAGAGAGGACCTTAAACATTAGGCTGATGCCCCTGAAAGATTAGAAAGGATAATATTCCACTTAGTTAATTTTCAAAGTAGGTGGCAGTTATATTTTTAGTTTGGATCTTGCTGTCTTTTAAAATATAGATTGCTCCATTCACCTAGACAAAAACAGTTGGTGATTAATTTAAGGACAGATGGCACAGACACATTTTTCCCTACAAGTATGGCTTTTTTCCAGTTATGATATTTTCTTTCCTGAAATTCAATTTTTAAAGATCTCAAAGGAAGCATTTCTAAAATATAAATGATGACTGCAGTAAAGAAAAAGAAACACCTTGTACTTCACCATATTGATTTCTGAGCTCAACTGTAGCAATGTGCAAATGAGTTCCAGTTGCATATGGCTTGTGTGTCCAAACACAATATAGCCATGAGGTCAAGAGGTCATAAGGTCAAAGCCAGCCTTACTCATCTGAGCAGTCGGTGGCTGCCTAAGCAATGTTCCTTGGACAACAGGAAGGCTGCCTGTCACCCAAAACAACTTCCCTATCTATAGACTGACCCTGGTGCCTTTACAGAGGAAGAAGCCTTTCATTCTCTCTAAGAAGAGGACTTGTGAATGAAGATACTCTGTGCAACATAAGGAGTTGGTTTAAAATTTACTTCAAGGTATAAATGAATGAGGTTGATTCAGTCATGCCAGTAGAATAATCAATTTTTTTTTTTTTAGGAAGATTAGTCCTGAGTTAACATCTGCTGCCAATCCTCCTCTTTTTGCTGAGGAATGCTGGCCCTGAGCTAACACCTGTGCCTGTTTTCCTCTATTTTATATGTGGGATACTTGCCACAGCATGGCTTGATAAGCAGTGCAGAGGTTCATGCCCAGAATGGAACCAGAGAATCTCAGGTGGCCAAAGGAAAGTGAGCAAACTTGACTGCTATACCACTGGGCCAGCCCCTGGAATACTCAACTTTTGATCTAATGAGATAATTTAATCACGTATCACAAATCTCTTTGCCCAGGGAAAGTTTGCATAGTATCTCTCAAGTAGAATAGTAATAAATATTCTAGATCACTTATTCACTTACAAAAATGAGTTATTGAAATATGTTAGCAAGTGCTGCTTCAGTTTTTCCCATCACCCATAACAATATAATTTCTGTATTGAGTAAAATTTAAATTGCAACCCAATAACTTCAAATTTAATAAAAATTTCCAATTCTAAAGAATATGTAGTCTCTGACCTTTAATAAGTAACATTTCTTAGCTATCAAGGATTTCATGCTATTGTAGGAAGAGAAAATGTCATATGAAAAGGAATCTAAAATGAATTTACTTTTAGATTCTATGTCTATTGCTGTAAAAGGCCATTACAGTTGATATCTAAAACTACACAGCTTTCAAGTAGATCCCATAGGGAACTACAAGTAGTCTCCTCTTGGAAGAGAAAGAAGGAGGAAATTCAACAGAAACAGCAGAAGGAGGACATGACAAATTATTATAACAATAACATGTGTATGCCCATCAACTTGGCAACTCTCTATCTGAGTATCTATCTTTAAAAGATAAATCTAGTGTATATTTGAGGAGGAACACCTGTAGCTTAAGTCTTACAGATTGCAAACATGAGTTCCTGTTTTTATGATTGTGGTAAACAGACCCAGAAAAGAAATTACAGAAATGAAATAAACAAGATTATGACTGCTGGTGGAAGTGTAAGTTGGTCTAATCTTTCCAGAAAACAAGTTGGAAACAAATATCAAATGCCTTTGTAACTTATTCATGACCTTTGATACTTCTATCATTCTATCTAAGGAATTTATCAGAGATCTTTTAAAATATATATATATATATGGGAAAAAAAAGAGAAGAGTGATGTCAGCATCATGGCAGAGTGAGTTCTCCCAGCAATCTCTCCCCTCCATGATACAACAAAAAACACATTCATACTCCAACAGAGGATGTCCACACAACACAAAAGATGTCTGAGAGACCCATGCAGCCATACATTGGAGGGTGGAGAGGCTGGAGCCCCCCTCAGAGAAAGTGGAACGGGGTAAGAGAAAACTTCACTCCCTCCCCAAAAGACTGCAATCTGAGAGGGAAGGAAGGGAGATGGGGATGCCTGTTCATGGGAACAGCAGAGATCTCCAAGGTCCCTCACAGCCTAGGGGGAAGCCCCTACCAGGGAGAAAGCTATCATAGGGGGTGACCTCATGAAGCCAACACCCCAGGATAGCAGAGTGAGTAAGCCTGTGAGAGCACACAGAAGAAAATGCCCCTCCCCCTGACCCACCCAGTGCTGGCTCCAGCACCTGGGATCCTGGTGGAACACAGAGGGCTCAGAATACACAGCTCTTGACCACCAACCAGTGGTGATAGGTGGTAACTGTGACCAAATAATACTGGGATGTGAAAGAACAAAGCCATGCCCTCTAGTAATATCAAAAATTATATCAAATCTACAGACCAGAGAGAAAATGACAAGTACCCAGAAATCAGTCCTGAAGACACAGAAATATGTAATCTAAATGACAGATAATTCAAAATAGTTATCATCAAAAAACTCAAATAATTAAAAGAGAACATAGAGAAACAATTCATCAAGTTCAGGAGCTATTTCACAAAACAGATTGAAACTATAAAGAAGAATCAATAAAATGTTGGAGATGAAAGACATAATCAACGAGATAAAACAAAATATGGATTCCCTGAATGCTCAAGTGGACATCATAGAAGAGCGAATCAGCATAATCGAGGATAGATATATTGAAATGCTCTAGATAGAGGAGGAAAGAGAATTAAGACTAAAAAGAAATGAAGAGAGTCTCTGAGAAATATCCGACTCAATTAGAAAATGCAACATAAGAATTATAGGTATATCAAGAGGGAGAAGAGAGGGTGAATGGAGCAGAAAGCTTGTTCAAAGAAATAATAGCAGAGAACTTCCCAAACCTGGGAAAGGAGATTGAAATTTATGTGAAAGAGGCTATTAGATCTCCTAAATATGTCAATGTAAAAAGACCTACTGCAAGGCATGTAGTAGTGAAACTGCCAAAGTGGATGCCAAAGAAAAAATACTAAGGGCAGCAAAGCAGAAGAAAATAACCTACAAAGGAACCCCTATCTGGCTTTCAGCAGATTTCTCGGCAGAAACTTTACAGGCTAGGAGAGACTGCAATGACATATTCAAATCTTTGAAGGACAAAAACGTTCAGCCAAGAATACTCTATCCAGTGAAAATATGCTTCAGATACGATGAAGAATTAAAAACTTTCTCAGATAAACCAAAGCTAAGGGAGCTTGTAGCCATGAGACAACCCCCTATAAGAAATCCTCAAGAAGGCCCTCATACCTGAAAAAATAAGGGAGAAAGGGGTTACAAACCTTGGGATAAGGAGATAAATAGGTAGACAAAATCAGAAAATTGTAGCTATACATCAGAACAGGTTAGCAAATACTCAAGTAAAACAGTAAAAATAAAGGGAAGGAAAACACCAAAAATAAAAATAGTCTCGTCATTTTAACTACAAACTCACAACCCAAGATGGAATAAGATGTGAGAAACACAACTTAGGAGGGGAAGGAAAAGGGTCTGAATCAGTTTAAGGAAATAAGAGGCCATCAGAAAATGGACTATCTTATCTATGAGATTTTGAATACAAAACTCATGGTAACCAGTAAGCAAAATGCAGAACAGAGGCACAAATGAGTAAAAAACGGGAAAACAAAGAAATACAACATAAAAAACTACATAACTCAGTCGGTACACTGAAACACATGGGACGAGAAACAAAGGGAATGCAGGAGAACTGGAAAATGAGTGACAAAATGGTAGCATTAACCCCACAAATATCGATAATCACCCTAAATGTAAATGGATTGAATTCTCCAATAAAAAGACACAGAGTGGCAAGATGGATTAAAGAACAAGACCCAACAATACGCTGCCTCCAGGAAACACGTCTCAGCTCCAATGACAAGCCCAGGCTCAGAGTGAAGGGATGGAAGATGATACTCCAAGCTAATGGCAAACAAAAGAAAGCAGGTGTCACAATACTTATATCAGACAAAGTAGACTTCAAGATAAGACACGTTAAGAGAGACAAAGAGGGGCAGTATATAATGATCAAAGGGACACTCTACCAAGAAGACATAACACTTATAAATATCTATGCACCCAACACAGGAGCACCAAAGCACATAAAGCAACTATTAACAAACCTAAAAGGAAATACTAATAATAACACAATAATGGTAAGGGACCTCAATACTCCACTCACATCAATGGAAAGACCACCCAAACAGAAAATCAACAAGGAAACAGTGGAATTAAATGAAAAGCTAGACCATTTGGACTTAATAGACATATATAGAACACTCCATCCAAAAACAGCAGAATACACATTCTTCTCAAGTGTGCATGGAACATTCTCAAGGATAGACCATATGTTGGGAAACAAGGTAAGCCTCAATAAATTTAAGATTGAAATAATAACAAGCATCTTTTCTGATCACAATGGTGTGAACCTAGAAATTAATTACAAGAAAAAAGTGGAGAAAGGGACAAAGATGTGGAGATTAAACAACATGCTACTGAACAACCAATGGATCATTGAAGAAATTAATGGAGACATCAAAAAACATCTGGATAGAAATGAAAATGAAAACATACCATACCAACTCATATGAGATGCAGCAAAAGTGGTACTAAGAGGAAAATTCATCACAATACAGGCTCACCTTAAGAAACAAGAGAAAGCCCAAATAAGCAATCTGAAATTACGCCTAACTGAATTAGAAAAAGAAGAACAAACAAAGCCCAAAGTTAGCAGAAGGCAAGAAATAATAATAATCAGACCAGAAATAAATGCCACTGAAACAAAACGGCAGAAGAAAGGATCAATGAAACAAAGAGCTGGTTCTTTGAGAAGATAAACAAAATTGACAAACCTCTAGCCAGACTTAAAAAGAAAAAAAGAAAGAAAGCTCAGATTAGTAAAATTAGAAATGAAAGAGGAGAAATAACAACAGATACCACAGAAATACAAAGGATTATAAGAGAACACTATGAAAAGCTACATGCCATCAAAATGGACAATCTATAGGAAATGGATAAATTCCTAGTCTCTTGCAACCTCCCAAAACAGAATCAAGAAGAAATAGAGAATCTGAATAGACCAATCACAAGTAGAGATTGAAATAATAATCAAAAATATCCTAAAAAATAAAGCCCACGACCAGATGGCTTCCCTGGAGAATTCAATCGAACATTCAGAGAAATAACTATTGTTAATACCTATCCTTCTCAAGCTATTCCAAAAAACTAGGGAAAACAGAATGCTTCCTAACACATTCTACGAGGCCAACATCACCCTGATACCAAAGCCTGACAAGGATGACACAGAAAAGGAAAACTACAGGCCAATATCACTGATGAATATAGATGCAAAAATTCTCAACAAAATTTTGGCAACCCGAATACAGTAATATATCAAAAAGATCATACATCAACATGAAGTGGGATTTATACCAGGGACAGGGGATGGTTCAACATCCACAAATCAATAAATGTGATACACCACATTAACAAAATGAGGTATAAAAACCACATGATCATCTCAATTGATGCAGAGAAAGCATTTGACAAGATCCAACAGCCATTTATGATAAAAACTCTTAATAAAATGGGAGTAGAAGGAAATTACCTCAACATAATAAAGGCCCTATAAGACAAACCCACAGCCAACATCATACTCAATGGGCAAAAGCTGAATGACATCCCCCTGAGAACAGGAACAAGACAAGGGTGCCCATTATCACCACTCTTATTCCACATAATACTGGAGGTTTGGGCCACAGCAATTAGGCAAGAGAAAGGAATACAAGGTATCCAAATAGGGAGTAAAGGAGCGAAACTCCCACTGTTTGCAGGTGACATGATCTTATATATAGAAAACCCTAAAGAATCCATTGGAAAACTGTTAGAAATAATTAACAATTACAGTAAAGTTGTCGGGTGCAAAATCAACTTACAAAAATCAGTCATTTCTATCCTCTAAGAACAAACTTACAGAAAGAGAACTCAAGAATACCATTCCATTTACAATCACAACAAAAAGAATTAAATGTCTAGGAATAAATTTAAGGTTGTGAAGACCTTATACAATGAAAACTATAAGACATTATTGAAAGAAATAGGTGATGACATAAAGAAATGGAAGGAGATTCATGCACATGGATCAGAAGAATAAACACAGTTAAAATGTCCATACTACCCAAAACAATCTATAGATTCAATGCCATCCCAATCAGAATCCCAATGACATTCTTCATAGAAATAGAACAAAAAGTCCTAAAATTCATATGGGGCAACCAGAGACCCTGAATTGCTAAAGCAATCCTGAGAAAAAAGAACAAAGCTGGAGGCATCACAATCATTGACTTCAAAATGTACTACAAAGCCATAGTGATCAAAACAGCATGGTACTGGTACAAAAACAGGCACACAGATCAATGCAACAGAACTGAAAACCCAGAAATAAAACCACACACCTAGGGACAGCTAATCTTCAGCAAAGGTGCCAAGAACAGACAATGGAGAAAAGATAGTCTCTTCAATAAATGGTGTTGGGAAATCTGGAAAATCACTTGCAAAAGAATGAAAGTAAACGATTATCTCACGCCATACATAAAAATAAACTCAAAATGGATCCAAGACTTGAAGCTAAGTCTTGAAACCATAAAACTCCTAGAAGATAATATAGGTAGTACACTCTTTGACACTGAACTTAAAAGGATCTTTTGGAATACAGTGTCTTCTCAGATAAGGGAGACAAAAGAAAAAATAAACAAGTGGGACTTCATCAGACTAAACAGCTTCTGCAAGCCAAAAGAAACTAGGATCAAACCAAAAGACAACCCACCAACTGGGAGAAAATTTTTGCAAATCATATATCCAACAAGCAGTTAATCTCCATAATATATAAGGAACTCATACAACTGAACAACAAAAAAACAAATAGCCCGATCAAAAAATGGGCAGAGGATATTAATAGACATTTTCCCAAAGAAGATATACAGATGGCCAATAAGCACATGAAAAAATGTTCAACATCACAATCATCAGGGAAATGCAAATCAAAACTACACTAAGATACCACCTAACACCCATTAAAATGGCCTTAATCACTAAGACTAAAAATAACAAATGTTGGAGAGGGTGTGGAGAAAAGGGAACCCTTATACATTGCTGGTGGGAATGCAAACTGGTGCAACCACTATGGAAAACAGTACAGAGATTCCTCAAACAACTAAAAATAGAAATACCATATGACCCAGCTATCCCACTACTGAGTATCTACCCAAACAACTTGAAATCAACAATCCAAAGTAACATATGTACCCCTATGTTCACCACAGCACTATTCACAATAGCCGAGACATGGAAACAACCCAACTACACACCTAAGCTATATGGTACTAATCTCATGGGACCACCATCATATATACAGCCTGTTGTTGACTGAAACATCATTATGCAGTGCATGGCTGTACTATTCTTAAGAGCAAAAATTAGTTCTCCAACAAGGAAATGGTTAGATAAGTCATGCCTTTTCCACATTATAAAATATTGTGGAGCCAATAACCATGTTTTTTAAACTTTTTAATATTATTTTTATAGGTTTATGATTTACTGTTAAATTTTTTGAAAAATGGGTAAAATTTTACATATGTGACCATTGAAGCTTGTAAAACATAAACAAATAAATAAAATGATGGTATTTCAGTTCTTTATGTTTTCCACTGCCAGACAACAAGGGCTGCTGTATTTATTGATGGATTGATTTGAATTCTGCTCATTTAGGTACATAGAACAAATCTATTTCAACTTCGTCACCTTTTAAGTATTTGAAACTGGGTAGAGAGAGCAACCAGATGATCTATCTACTCATCTCCAACCCTAATAAAACGTCATAAGGACTCCCAGTTAAACATTCTTGGTCCCATCAACCATTTCCTAGGTGACATTTTCTGTTTATTTATTGAACATGTATTTCTACATAATGCTTTATCTGCTGGTCACTGCTTTGAGCACTTCATAATGGTGAGTTAGAGTAGCCTTCATGCTATTTGCTGATCTGGGTTCTATAGAGGTTTCTGTTTTAAGGACAGGAGAGAAAAAAGAAATAAGGCCTTGGAAGAGTGGAGAGTTAAAATGGAGTCCTGTCCTCCCATGCCTGCAGAAAGTTGCCCTCTATGAAGGGCTATGCCTTCTGTAAAATGATAAACAAGGCAAAAATCTATACAACCGGAAAATGTGTCTGTCTTAACTTGAGCAATGAGTGAAGAGAAAGTCTCGATCGAGAATTTGCAAGCACAGTTGTGTTTCTCAGGGAGTTAAGTGGGTGGCATGGCAAGTACAAAGTTGAGAAACACACTTACAGTGGTCTCTGTTGCCAGAGCCCTGGGGATTGGGCAGAGCATTCTCCCTACAAGGCATAAATCTAATCCAAGCTCTCACAAGTCCAAAATCAAGCAGATGAAGTCAGGCCAGACATGATTTCACCACTCAGAATTACAAAACTCATAAAGACAAGAAGTTTAAATGCGCGAAGAAGTATAAAGAAAGACAAACCAAGCAATTAACCAGATACTATGCTGACAAACATGGGAAATTTTGAAAAGGAAACAAATAGAAGTTGTAGAAGTAAAAAATACAGTCACTTCACTTAAACACTCAACGTGGTTTAAATAGCAGACAATGCATAGCTCATAAGAAAAATTGGAAGACAGATCCGAATTAATTTTCTAAAACATAGCACACAGAAATAGAGAACAAATATGAGAGAAAGAGAGAGATTAAGGAACATGAAGCATAGAATGAGAAAAAACTTATGCATATATGTGCATGTGTGTATATATACATATACATTTACATGTATTTGTATTTATATGGTGTTCCAGAAGAAAGAAGCAAATAGAAAAAGAGACAGGCAATATTTGAAGATATAATAGTTGGTAAATTTTTATAATTGATGAAATATAAACCCTCACAAGCAGAATAAATAAAAGAAAATTCTTCTATAACATAATCATAGCAAAAACAAAGAAAAGCAAAGACAAAGAAATGATCTTCAAAGCAATCAGAGGAAAAAGATCACCTACAAAAATAACAATTAGACTCAATGCAGACTCTCCAATCTCAAAAATGGAAGCCAGAACATTTTCAAAGTACTGACACAAATTAATTTCAACCTGTAATTATATGCACAGATAGACTTTTTTGAAGAAGAAGAAGAAGAAGAAAAAGAAGAAGATTAGCCCTGAGCTAACATCTACCGCCAATCCTTCTCTTTTTGCTGAGGAAAGCTGGCCCTGAGTTTACATCTGTGCCCATCTTCCTCTGCTTTATACGTAGGATGCCTACCACAGCATGGCTTGACAAGCAGTGCCATGTCCACACCTGGGACCTGAACCGGCGAACCCTGGTGGCCGAAGTGGAACGTGCACATTTAACCACTACGCCACTAGGCCAGCCCCTGACACAGATCAACTATTAATCAAGAATGTGAACAAAATAAAAACATTTCAGAACCACCACCAAAAATAGCTTACTTCTTTTCCAATAAACCCTCAATACAGGAAATTCCAAAGACTTCAGAAAAAAAGAAAATAGTCCCAAAAAAATGGTTCCAGATAAAAGAAGGAATCATGATCAAGAAATTGATAAAAATAAAAAGGTGGATAAATCTTCTTTAAAAGACTATATAAAATAATAATGTCAATGTCTAGCCCAGGGAGCAAGAAACGGAGAACAGGAATAGTGGATAATTACAGAGTAAGATAGAGTTGATCAGAGCTAAATGTAATATTTATTGTAACTTTGAAAGAAAAAATAAGAGAAATAGAATTTATAATTTCCAATTAGTGGAGGAAAAAACAGTAGTTTTTAAAAACTTCAGTAATCTAAAAGAAATTCAGAAAGGAAAAAAGAAGGGAACGTAAAAATCAATATATACAGAAAATAAGAAAAACTTAATATGAAACCAGTGAAGAATAGAATGAGAAAGGAAATCTTCAGCCCTTTTATGAGTCATAGATGCAAAAGTCATTGTAGAATTATCAGGAAACTGAATTAACAATGTATTAAAAAGTAATACATCATGATCAAATTGGATTAATCCCAGGTAGGAATGCAAGAACATTTTAGCATTTGAAAGTTTATTAATAGAATTTGTCACATTGATATACTGAAGGGAATAATTATTTGATCATTTCATTAAATGGAGAACAAGCATTAATAAAATTCAGCATTAACTATTACCACATCATAGAAAATTAGGCAAAGAAGAAAGCTTCTTTACTGATTAACAGAACCTATCATAAACTTATAGAAATATACCATACTTCATGGTGAAATATCAGGATAATTCATATTCAAATCCAGATTGAGACAACAATGCTATCATCAACATTGAATATCATGAAGAAAGCTGTAGTAATGGAGTGAGTAAAAGAAATAAACAAAAGTAACCAAATAGTCATTATTTGAAAATAATATGTTTGAATAAAAAAACCAGAAGAACCTATAGAAAAGTGTTTGATTTAATAAGATAAAAAGAAGAGTATAAGATTAATATCCCAAAAAAAGACAACTAGAAAAGATCATTTTAAAATAGCATTCATAATAGCAACAAAAAATATAAAATACCAAGGAATAAATCTAATAAAGTTAATGTATAACCTTAGTGGAGAAAATAATTACACTTTATTAAAAAATATTATAGAGATAAATGAAATACATGCAGAAGAGACTCCTAAATAGTAAAGATGTTATCATTTCTTAAGATGTTGATTTTATAGATTAAGAGGACCATATCTTAATTTATAAATTGCAACTCCTTTCAAAATCCCACCCAAGTTTGTTATGCAACTTGACCAAGTGGTTTGAAAATACATATGCATCAGCTAATGGCCACAAACAGCTGAGACAATTTTGAAACAGAAGAACAGGACGGAAGGATTTGCTCAGTTATATACCAATGTTTATTTCAAAGCAGCAGTAATTGAGGTAACACTGTATTGGCTCAGGAGCAAACAACAGACCAAAGGAACAGAATAGTAAGCCTAGAAACAGAACTACACATAAAGTTCATCTATGACAAATGACACTGCTAATCAATAATGAAAATGAGGACAATTCAATAAATGGTGCGAAATAATTGGTTATAAGTATGGAAAAATGAAATATATCTGTATGTCACACCATATATAAAAATCCTAAATATGATAAGCAAAATCCTAAGACTTTTAGGAAATAAGAGACTACTTTACCACTTCGGGACAGAAAGAATAAAGAAGTTTAACTGATTTAAAGAAGTTAAAAAAATAAACCACATATAGGGAGAAGACCTTTGCAACATACATGAGGAGTCAGCTCCTGGTTAAAACCCTAGGAGAGATTTTTCAGGCCTGACACCCACTTTACCTGACAGGCCTGGTGGAGAAATGCCCTCCCCACACCAGATTTGGCGCTCAGCCAGCGCGCTGCAGCCTGTGAAGAGAGCTGCCGGCTAGGACTCAGGCCCCCCCTGGCGCTGGTGCTTTTCCATATTTGCCTTCATTCCTAGGTCTCTTCATCTGAGGCGCTGGGCGGAGGTCTTCCTCAAGCACCTCTGGTGAGGCGTCCTTATAGGGACAAGAGGGGAAACCTTGAAGACGCTTCTCTTCTCTCTC
Organism: Equus quagga; assembly: GCF_021613505.1. Classification (NCBI taxonomy): domain Eukaryota; kingdom Metazoa; phylum Chordata; class Mammalia; order Perissodactyla; family Equidae; genus Equus; species Equus quagga. Next base: position 9,646,924 of record NC_060277.1, read on the forward strand.
ACTCGGTAGCCTGTACTTTTCCTCTCCCAGCCCTTCGCCCTGGCCTTCTCCCCACCCCAAGGTTCATAAAACTGCCGGAGCCTTTTGCTCAGGGTTCTCTGCACAATAGGACGATGCCCACGTCTACGCCAATATACCCGACTCTCAACCGGTGCACCTCTCCACGGGAAAAAATGGAAAGGAGGTGAGGGGTCGGCACTTTCTCCGGTTTTAGCCTCTTGCTTATGCCACGGCAGTAAGTCAGTAAAGGTCTGACTCTTTCATTCCTGGCTTGGTTTTAATCGGCTGCTCTGACATCTGCTAGCTCTGCTCACTCTCTCTCCCAGCTCAGCTGAGCTCCTGACAATATGTGACTGATAAATGCTTAATACCCAAAATATAAATTGTTTTCCTATAAATCACTAAAAGAAAAAATTCGGAAATAAGAAAAGAACGGGAACAGATAGTTCGTAGAAAGGGGACCAATGGGCTGTAAATATGCCAAAGATGCTTAAACTTCTCACACCTCTGAGATAAAAGTTAGAATTTGATAAAGTGTTGGCAAGCATGTAGATGGGTAGGAACCCCAATATGGTGGTGGTGCAAGCGCAAATACCAACTATGACTTTGGAGAATGAGAATCTTCTTTTTTTTTTTTTTAATTTATTTTGAGGAAGATTAGCCCTGAGCTAACATCCGCTGCCAATCCTCCTCTTTTTGCTGAGGAAGACTGGCCCTGAGCTAACGTCAGTGCCCATCTTCCTCCACTTTATATGTGGGACGCCTGCCACAGCATGGCTTGACAAGCAGCCTGTGGGTCTGCACCTGGGACTCAAACCGGCGAACCCCGGACCACTGAAACAGAACGTGTGAACTTAACCGCTGCGCCAACAGGCCTGCCCCATAGAACAAGAATCTTAACTGATACAAGGTGCAACACAAGCACCAACCAATATCCTGAATCTTGTGAATACAGCACTCTCAGTTCAGCAGCAGTTTGAAGGGTCCGTTCATAATTAACCAAAAGGAAACAGTATAAACTCCAGGCTACTGCTGCCAGGAAATCTCACCACTTCTTATTTGTTTAGGTTTTTTTTTCTTTTTTCTCCTCCACTTAAGGCAATATAGTCATCAATTCAATTTGCTAACAAACCCAATTTAACATCATCATCCTCAATTTGGTTTAAATCTAAGGGGAGGTAAGCAGAGACTTTTTATATTTTTTTTGTTTTTGTTTTTTGAGGAAGATTAGCCCCGAGCTAACATCTGTGCCCATCTTCCTCTATTTTTTATATGTGTGATGGCTGCCACAGCATGACTTGATAGGCCATGTGTAGGTCCATGCCCAGGATCTGAATCTGCAAACGCTGGGTGCTGAAGTGGATCACGCAAACTTAACCACTACGCCACCAGGCTTCCTCTTGTTGTAATTTTAAAGTAATCTAAAATTATCACGTGGAACTTCTTATCTTTTAATAAAGATCCTCCTATAATTGTCTAAGTGTTTAGAGTCTCCCTTGGTTTACTTAATTCATCATAAAGAGACACTTAGTTTGGATTCCAAATTTCTTCAATATGTCATCATCTTACTTGACAGTGTTCTAGTTTTCAAAGTGTAGGAATGAGCATTATAAATTGAATAAAAGATATTTTAATTCCTATTGAATCAAAGGAAGTTAGAGCTACAAAGGATCCATATCAGAGCTTTTTCAAAAGGTCCTAGGTTCCTTGGTTGAGCTTCAAGGCCTGAGGGAGGGAGGAAGTGAAATGAAGCTCTATTTGGATTATATGTGTATATTTACATACCTACACACACACACACCCACACCCACACACACAATTAAATACATAAGAACTAACTTGGAACAGAAAATGATTCATTTTTAAAAGAAAAACTGATATAAGCCATTCTTGGTATTATACAGAAGGAGAAACTGCTGCTTGGCTGCCACTTACCTAGATTGAGACCACCTGTTTCCCTAACAAGGGCATTCTTTCTACTAAACCAGGGACAACATAATATATTATAAGATTCTGTGTTGTATTTCCTCTTAAGGGAGAAGTGATTGTTTCAGAGACTACTGGGGAAATAGATCGGTGTTAAGGATTCAAAAGGGATAGTAAAAGTAGAAAGAATTCTTTCCATTAAATCTTAAAAATCTGATTATGATAGAAAGAGCAGGAGAAAATGTGTTATACATAGTTGGTGCAAAATATTTCTCTTCTGGAATATAATATCTGGTCTCCTATAGTTATTTCCAGGCTCACTGGAATATAACCAAATATATTCTCAGATAACATTGCTTTAACATCTTGGAATAAAAGTTACCTAGAAGCATAAGACAACCGGATATAAAGCAAAGTTGGATTCTCCCACTGCTGTTTCATAGCACCCCAAACCTTCAATCACTTGTCTCTCCTATAATATTTCAAAATAAATCCCATATGGATAATTTCATATATAAATATTTCAGCATGTATCTTTAAGAAATAGGAAACTCTTTTTAAAACAGTTCCAATACTATTATCACACTTAAGAATATACATAATGTTAAAATATATTTAAATGTAAATATTTATACTATATTTAAATAGTATTCAAATATATTTAAATATTCCATAATTATAATAAATTTTGGTTGCTGAAATATGGCGTGATGTTTCGAGATAGTAGAACTGGGACCATTGTAATCAGCTTTCATTTGCCTCAGTGTCATAGAAATGAGATACTGGTAGAATACTCAGCCTAAAGTGCCAGGTAATAGGTTGACGTGGTGATTTAAGGATTCATCTACTCATTTGTGAATGACGTTATTTTCAAATTTTGAATCCTTAATGTATGGATGATTATGGCAAAAGAGTGACTCAATTACATGGAGTTTTGATTCTTTCATAGCAATATTAATAAAGCCATATGAAAGCATGGATATTTTTAGGAAATATATTCTGTGCAAAAAATATAGAAGGAATGAATACAAAGTAAAAGAAAAAATGAAAGCAAAGAAAATAAGCCTGAAAGGAAAGCATAGCTGGCCCAGTGGCACAGCGGTTAAGTGTACACGTTCCGCTCACATGTTCCTCTTCGGTGGCCCAGGGTTCGCCAGTTCAGATTCCGGGTCCGGACATGGCACGGCTTGGCAAAAGCCATGCAGTGGTAGGCGTCCCACGCATAAAGTAGAGGAAGATGGGCATGGATGTTAGCTCAGGGCCAGTCTTCCTCAGCAAAAAGAGGAGGATTGGCAGCAGTTAGCTTAGGGCTAATCTTCCTCAGAAAAAAAAAAAAAGAAAGAAAGAAAGCATAAAAGAAGATAATCTAATTAAATCAAATACCTCAGGAATAACAATAAATGCTGATACATTAAGACTCTCCCCATCAAAAAATATACTATCACTTTAAATTTATAAACACCCAACAGCTGTGTTTTTCATAAACAATATAATAGATGAATATAAATTTTTGAAACAGAAGTGATATTACAACTAGCACGGAGAAAGAAATTCAAGGAAATGGCATTTAATGGGATCAAGACAGTCATTTTATATGGATAAAATTCACAATTAACAGTGTGTATATGTGTCTGTGCTGTGTACGTGTGTTTATCAGTTCGGAAGCCATATGTACTAAAAAATATTATGTCAAAACATATGATATCAAAACTATTTTAATTAAAAGGAAAAATCTCCCAAAACGCAGGAGTAACAGAAAATATAAACATACTTTTCAGTCCTTAATAAAGTAGGCAGAAATTATAATGTAGGTAATCTGATAATATAATTAAGATTTATTAATTTTTTCCAAACTTGTGCCCTACAAGCAACACAACTTATTTCCTAATAACCATAGAAAATTTACAAAAATTATTTACTGTGCCACAAAGAAAGTCTCAAATTACAAAAGACATAAATGGCATAGGACACCTTCTCTGAATACAAATGCAATAAAATCAATATAATAATAAAAATGTGAGCAAAAAAATCAATCACTTAATTTAAGACTCAGAAGTTTCATAACATTTTCATGCAAGGAGAAATCAAACCTGCACTTAAAAATTAAAGCAGTGATTTTCTTATAAACATAATTCTTAAACTCCTAAATAAAAATTAGGCAAAATGAATTCAGTTATATGCTAAAAGTAACAAACTTAGTTTAAGAGGCTGTAATGAAGAAATACTAGAATGGTTTTACATTAGAAAATGTATTCATATAATTAATTCAATCAGTAAATCACAGCTAAAAATGTATAATTGTCTCATTAGAAGCCAAAACAAAATTCAATATCCGTTCCTGCTGAAAGAATAAAATAAAAAGAGATTTCTTCTACATGTTAATAAATATCTATATGGTGTTCCCACTTCTGGTATTAGCACAGTACTTTATTTATTTATTTATTTATTTTTTAAGGAAGATTAGCCCTGAGCTAACATCTGCCACCAATCTTCCTCTTTTTGCTGAGGAAGACTGGCCGTGAGCTGACATCCATGCCCATCTTCCTCTACTTTATATGTGGGACGCCTACCACAGCATGGCTTGACAAGCGGTGCCATGTCCGCACCTGGGATCTGGGCCGGCGAACCCTGGGCTGCCAAAGTGGAACGTGTGCACTTAACTGCTGCACCACCGGCTGGGCCCCAGCAGAGTACTTTATTGTAGACTGGTTCTCTTACCAAGAACAACTGAAAGGGTGGATAAAAATGTAAAATTCGGGGCCGGCTCCGTAGCCGAGTGGTTAAGTCCGCACGCTCTGCTGCGGCGGCCCAGGGTTCGGATCCTGGGCGCGGACATGGCACTGCTCGTCAGGCCACGTTGAGGCGGCGTCCCACATCCCACAACTAGAAGGACGTGCAACTAAGATATACAACTGTGTACGGTGGGGGTGGGGTTTGGGAAATAAAGAAAAAAAAATGTAAAATTCATCAGCTATGCACTACAGTGATATTGCTGAGTGAGTTGGCTCTGGACCGTGGGATAAACTCATTTGAATTTGCTTCTGAACTCCTCCTGCATACTCTCCAACAAAGCTCCTACTCCAACAAGAGGAAATAGAGGGCTTGTACTTCACTGAAATAAAGCAGAGCGCACCTACCTCCCTCTACCGTGCTCAAGAGAAGGGGCAAGGAAAATGTTTACCTCAAAATCCTCAGCCAGCTGAGGATGCCAGAATAAACCCAAGCCTGCCCCCCAGCCTAGAGACAGATCAAGTCACAAGAAATTAATATTCGCTACTGTCGGGAGTGTGTTTCCAAAAAACTTTCTAAATATTTCAGATGCAAAGTTTATCTGATGCGGCTAAAACGCACAGTATATCCAAATGTTTCTTCCTTTTTCACCTTCAGCCGTTGCTATGTAAACCTGCCAGTGTTATTAATGCATCTCACTCTGTTCTTCCCTGCTTTACTAAATATGGGAAGATCAGAGAAGCACGTCCTTAAAAGAAGCAAATGTTATTGCTGTGGAGGGATGAATGGTTCTGCCTTCCCCTTTTCTAGGCTTGGGGTGCTGCAGGCCTTCCATAGTGGAGTGCGTGCAAAAGAAAACAAAAGAGCAAGGTCCATGAAATGCTCCAAAAAGTGAGCTATAGAACAAACATATATTCTCCCCAAATCTTAGGAAATATTTTACCCTAAGAAAGAGCACCCAAAGTATTTGTTGATTTTAGGCTGAAAGTTCCATACTGTTCAACTGTGACTATTATCTTATCTTCTTCAACTATTTTGGTATATAAAGTTTTTAGTTACTTAAGTTTTTCCTCACATCGTTGTCTTTCATGTCCAAAAGCTGAAAATGACAAGTGTATATGCATTCAGATGTCTATTGTCTTTACACAGACTTTCTATCTAGTCAGTGGATTCAAACGCTGTGCTCCCACGCCATCACATTGTAGGCTGCTCCTGTTTCCACAAGGCTCTATGGCCAGTGGGACTGGTTGTTCCTTTGTTTTCTCATAACAGATAGTTTTTATTCACTCCTTTTCATGCTTATGTCACCCTGCCAAGTGACAGCTCTTGAATTTCTTCCTTTTCCTTTCTTCCTCTGTCCCTCCCCACCTTCCTTTCTTTCTTCCTTTCATCCTGAGAAACTATTTCACCTGACCCTGTATACTTCCTCATGTCAATCCCTCAACATTGATTTTTTAAATCCGCCAAAAAAAAAGAGATAAGCAATGAAAATGGAGATACAACAGCGTTGTTCAGTGACCTACATAATGTTTTGACATAGAACTATCACAAAAGGTTTGAAATCAAGAGTACAATAAGCTCAAACATGTATTAATTTAGAATAAGTTCTCTACAGAAAATCACAAGTGGAAATAGAAAACTGATGAGAAATTTGACAGTCACATACTGAGGGCCTGAAAAGTTTTACTGTTGAGAGCCAATGACCCAAAAAGAGAAAATCAATTGAATACCCAAACTGATTTTTTAAAAGAATTTAATTTAGTTTGATTTATGTTTATAGAAGGAAACAAATATTTCATGAATTGGATTTGTAAATTAAGAAAAAGAGCATAAAGTTGGTAAAATACAACATAGGATATAATATATTTAGTTTAGAGTTAATTAGAAAGTTGGAGAGATGGGAAGAAAATCAAGAGGAAGAGGAGAGAAGGAAAGAATAATAGATAACAAAAACACAAAACAGCAGATGAGGGTAGAGAAAGAATAAGGGCAAAGATGTTTGTGGAGCATAGTCTATATCAGGCACTGTGTTGATGCTTCATTGACACTTTAATTTAACCCTCATTGAACCCTGAAAAGTAGGCATGAATTAGTCAGGTTTAGAGACAGAAATTATCTTATAGGTAAACCTGAAAGTGGGAACCAGATATGCCTATCTCACCCCTTCCCATCTCTCTGCCTTTGGGACCTGCTGGACTGTACAGCCATTCTGCTCTCCTCCTCCTGGCATATTCAAGGGAAAAGGCTCAGGCTCTGTGTGCCAAATCTGCTAGAGCTGGATCAGGAGGGCTGTGTGATTCCCGGGCAGGTATTACAAAGCCAGCGTTCAAATACACCTAAAGGGTAAAGATGGTGTTTACTCTCCAGCTGCCTGTTTCTTCTCTCTCTCTCTCTCTCTCTCTCTCTCTCTCTCTCTCTCAGGTGATTCTGAAATTAGGCAGCAAAAAGAGGGATTATGTATTGCTCCCATGTGTCAGCTAACCGTTGCAACAACTCTTCACAAAGAGAACCACAAAATCTTAGTGACATGCGGCAATGAGCATATATTTTGCGCCTGGATCCATTGATCAGATGGTGTAGCTCTGCTGTGTGTGTGTTCGTGCTGGAGTCCACACAAAATAGGCAGCAGCTACCCAAGGGAAGCTCCTCCGATAATAAGAACAGCAATGTAGAGATGTAAGAGGGCAAACCCTCTTTTTAAAGTGCATTTCGAGATTCTGTCTGCCTTACATCTACTCACATCCCATTAGGCCCAAGTAAAGAGCCTGAGAAAGACACTCTGCTTTAGAGAAAGGAAATGTCCAGTTACATGGATAAGGGGTGGGTACAGAGAGAGATGAAGAATAGGGTCAATAAATCAATCTGCCACATTCTACAATCCTCAACAATTGTAATCAAGAACAATAGAGAAACGCAGGCAAGTTAGTAGGCATTGACATGTCCTATTCTCCCCACTTCAGCTAGAGAGCCACATTTCCAGTTCTCTGCATGAACCATACTACTGCATACTTCCATAGCTTTGCACATGCTGTTCCCTATTTGAAATGCCTTTCCTTCCACTGTTCAGCCAAGTAAAATACTGCTAGTACTGTTTGCATACACCCCCAATTTTAAGTTTTCCATGATTTCCTACCTTGGTATAATTTGTCATTATAAATCTACTTCCTTTACCTCATTTGTAGTTCCTCAAGGCCAAGGACTGTACTTTGTAAATCATGTTGTTTGTATCTAACACAGTGCCTTTCTTAAAGAAAAAAACTGTTTATTCAGAGTTTTTGATCCGATTAAATGTCCATCATATCCTGCTATTAATTTTGGCCCTGGGTATCATAGTTGGTTAGTTTTGAAACTACTGAATTTTGAAATTCAGCTTTTTTGTCAGGTGACAAATATTTCTTGAGTCCTCACGATGCTCAGATGTGATGGGGTAAAAGGCATTAGAATACCACATGTACTTGAAAAAAGGAATGGATGAAATGCTGCATGAACTCAGAGGAGGGAACAGCCCACTGCCCAGTGGTCAGGGGAGGAATATGTCACCATTTAAAAATAAAATCGTGGGGGCTGTCCAGTGGCGTAGTGTTTGGGTTCACTCCGCTTTGGTGGCCCGGGGTTCTTCAGATCCTGGGCATGGAAAAACACACTGCTTGTCAGGCCATGCGGTGGCAGCATCCCACATGCCAAATAGAGGAAGATTGGCACAGATGTTAGCTCAGGGCCAATCTTCCTCACCAAATAAATAAATAAAAATAAAATCGTGCTTCTCCTCTCTCTTTTCCACTCCGTGCCACTACCACTGTTCACTCACAAATGTGTCACACAACTTTCCCACTTTCCTTCCAGACCTCTTCAGTGCCCAAGTAACTGAAATATATGCTGCATTCACTCAGATTCAGATACACAGAGGTCAAACTGTTCAAACAACTCCAAATCCTGGAAAGCAAGGGGCACCTGTGCCAGAGGACAGTGTGTGCCCTGGCTTTCCCTCACCTCTCAGGGCTCGAGTTGATCATTCATAACACCCAGAAAGAAGCTTCCAGTCCACAAGGCACTTTTACATACATTTTTTTCCCTTGATCCTCACAACCACCCTGTGAGGAAGTCTTACAGGACAAAGGATCACAAATATACCAACATCTTTAATTGTGCCGCCATTTTGCTTAATAAACCCAATGGTGAGAACTTATCCTATAACTTCTCTACCGTGCCTTTATCTGTAAGATACTCATCTTTTATTTATTTATTTATTTTTTTGACACTCATCTTTTAAACCTCTCCTCTGTGTAATATATACACTAGCTAAAAAGAACTTGAATAGCTGTCATCTACTACTCTCTGGATGTTTAAAAGTTGTTTGATTGCTTTGGAAGTTAAAGCAGAGCCAGCAGTTACTATATTACTTTGAAACTTACTTTAAATCTGTTCATGTTTATCTGGTTGAGCCATATCATGATATATACAAAATGGACACTCTTTAAAAATGGCAACCTGAGAGGTAGCCCTGATTGCCTAGTGGTTAAAGTTTGGTGTGCTCTGCTTCAGCAGCCCAGGTTTGGTTTCTGGGCACAGAACCACACCACTCATCTGTCAATAGCATGCTGTGGTGGTGGCTCACATAGAAGAACTAGAAGGACTTACAACTAGAATATACAATTATGTACTGGGGCTTTGGGGAGGAAAAAAAGAGAGAGAGAAGAAGATTGGCAACAGATGTTAGCTCAAGACAAAATTTGCCCAGCAAAAAAAGAAAATAATGGCAACTTAAACAACAAAATGTTGTATTAAAGAATTTATTTTTTTACAGCACTTCAATTTCCTCATCCCTCCTGATCCAAAGGGAACTACTGTAGCTATATCCCAGGGAGATGTTATTCTCTTGGTTGTAGGTAGCTCACCTACTTTAATTTTCTGTGGATATTTTAAATCAAAATAACAGCTGGAAGTTCTCTGTCTCTTATCCTAAATTAGTCATAAGAACACCCAGAGTAGCATTTCAGATGTTACTGATGTAAGAGAATTTGGATTCCATCCAGAGGAACACTTAATATTGTGCAATTTCTTTAAACAAAGAGACCATCATCAGCTCATTGTTTTTTGATGCTAAGTGATTTTTGCCCACTTTGAGTACTTCTTCATCTTCATTTCACAAGAACTGAGTTACTTTCTCATAATCACAGTAAGCAAAAGACTGAACTGAAATTCCTTCCAATCCCCCAGCTGTGGTGCCCTCCTGCTGTGCTCTTAATGGAGGAAAAGAAAGGAGGATAGGCCTTCCAAAACGTCAGGAAGATACACAGCAAGCTCTACTGTGATGAAAATGGATCTGAAAAATCTGCAGGGCTGCCCAAATTGTGACTTCTGGAGAAAGCACACACAACTTTGCACTCTCACAAATTAATACATCTTTTAGGATTTCTGAAACCTCAAAATTTATTATCCCCTTTCCCACTGAACTCAATAAATAGTAATGCATTTCAAAATGCTGGAGGCGTTGATATGATTTATTCAAATTCAAATCATTTGACAGAAAGAAATGACAGGAAAGAACAAGTTCCGCGTTAAAATAAGACTAGTTCAGTGTTCACTTGGCTTTCCTCTGGTTCTACAAAGCCACGTCAGGTTTAACGTCCCCATTGTTGGCTTCTCAAGATAGTATCATGAAGTTTTTCTCTTTTTCCTTGGTATGTTCAAATAGTCCATTTTTATTTTAATTATTTTGGCAGATGTCACTTGCTTTTCTGTGTGAAAGTGACTTAGTGCTTGAATGACGTGAGGATGTGTCGGCGAGTATAGAACAAGAGCGGCCTTGCTTTGTCTGTTGTTATTGTGCCTCACTATTCCAGGGCACCAATAAGAAGTGAAGAGGTGACTGACATGGCTGGAAGAGAGAAAAACCTTAGTGCACATCTTATCCATCCATTCATTCATTCAACAAATAACTATCAAGCACCTCGCATCTGGCCTTCACTGTGCAATATGGAAGTGAAGGAGATAGCATGGTCTCTGCCCTCATGAAACTGAGAGTTTGTCTAAGAAGACATTTATTAAATATATATTCACAAGTGCACTGAGCTTTATGATTAAGTATAAAGTATTTTGGGTGTATGTCAAAATCTAATCAGGAAAACAAAAACCACCTGAGAGTTCAAAACAGAGGACTTTATTACTGGGGAATGGTTACATGGGTGATGAAAAACTGAGAAACCCAACAGAGGATAGTGAGGCCATTGAGAAGCAAGCAACAAAAGGAAACCATTATCTCCTCCATGTCAGTTGGAAGGGACAAAAGGCAGAGGCAGGGTTTGGCCCAGGGTCAAGTGGTTAAGTTCCCATGCTCTGCTTCAGCAGCCCAAGGTTTCACTGGTTTGGATCCTGGGCATGGACATGGCATCACTCATCAGGCCATGCTGAGATGGCATCTCACATAGCACAACCAGAAGGATGTACAACTAGAATATACAACCATGTACTGAGGGGCTTTAGGGTGAAGAAGAAAAAAAAAGATTGGCAACAGTTGTTAGCTCAGATGCAAATCTTTAAAAAAAAAAAAAATTGGCAGAGGCAGGATTATCAGAGTACAAGAGCAAGGGTCATCTGGCAGGAGCAGCAGCCACATTAGGAAACACAACTGCCACTAACCATGCCACTACTGGCAATGAGGTGGATAAAAGCTGTGGCTTCTGCTTTCACCCCACCCTTCAGTTTCTCTCTAGCAATCCTGTGGGCAGTCAAACAACTGGAAACAAGAGTTCATCCTTTTGCAAAATAGAGGAGACCAAGAAGGGGATTTGAGGACAAATTGGCCTAACAACTGCACAGGAAATACAAGGTAGGAATTAGGAATATCTAACCTAAGATTGGGAATATCAGCTTTGAACCCTCCACTCTCTCCCTACCCCTGCATCAGCCCGGCTATGTAGACACGCAGTCAGAAATGTTTGCTGGTGGTCTCAAGGAACTCCTCATTCTTTTTATTCAGACATAAATCTGAGTAAAGGAAAAAAATGAGGTGGAGGAAGCCCTAAAAATGGTATATGGAGCCAAATGGAGGGGGGATTTTTTTTATAGCTGAGTGTTCAGTATAGACACAAAGGAGAACCGTAACCATTATTGAAGCACTATAAAGAAAAAACCCACAAGATTTGAGCTCAAGTTATATCTTTTGTGTTTATAAGCAGTGAGACCTTTGGCAATTTATTTAATCAACCTGACCTCGGCCTCCTCATCTACAAAATGAAGTTAAAAGTACCACCTTGAGTTGGGCTACAAGGATTTCTATATAGCAGAGACGACGGGGTGGCAAGCTGGTTGGGCGTCAGGGAGTGACGGCTTAAACTCGTGTTTGCACGGAAAACAGCAACTGCCCACTTGGGTACTGCCACCAGTTACAGTGAATGTACGTTAACCACTTGGATGCAAAGTAGATGCTCAATAAACATTTACTTTCATTATGTTTATAAGTCATTAAGTAAAACTTTGTGTGTAGTTTATTCATTTGGAATTCAGGTAAGTGTTAAAAGGAAAATTATTTGTTTGTCATCCCAATCTCGTGTTCATCTATTCACTGCCAATTTGAATAAAAGAAAATGCTATGTAGGAAAAAACCCTCTCTATTTCTTCTTTCTCAACAGTAATCACATTTGTGACTGTTTATTCAATGTTTGTCATCTCCTCCTCCTCCTGGACTGTAGTGGCGCCTGTCTTGTTTCCTACTGGATCCCCAGTGATGAAGACAGGGCCTCCTAGGGTACAAAAGTTCCTAAAATTATGTTGAAATACAGGTTCCACTTTAGTAATTGATTGCTTAACGGGTAATTCTGAAATAATGAAGATGTTTGATAGTTACAGGTCAAAACTGCTTCCCAACATGCTTTCATAGATGAAAGAATGAAATCTATCTTTCATAGATTGAAACCTATCTTTCATAGATGAAAACCTATCTTTCATAGATGAAAGATTGAACCTATTGTTTCCATATTGGAGCAAATGCTTTAGGGAAAGAGAATGCTCACTGATCAACTTTCAGCTGAATTCCTCAGGTGAGAGTCTAATTCTATTAAATAAGAGCTTACCATAAAATTCAAAAAGTTGTTATTCCAGTAAGCAAATCTTTGTTCTTGATTGAGTTTCTTCTGTGTGAATCAAAAAGACTAACGTTATGGGTAATATTAAATAAGACAGATTATATCTCTACATCAAATACCAAAATAATTTGATACATAATTTTGAAGCAAAATTTTTAAAATTATGCCATCTTTTCCAAATCTTTATTGCAATAGCTCCCTGTTACAAAAAATCTCCTTTTATAACTTTAATACTAGACTGAGAACTTTTTCTCCTTTAATCCCCTGACGTTGTATATATAAATGACTCATCAGAAAGCCTGGTCTCATAATTTCTCCAGCTCCATATTTCCAAAACCTTTTATCTCTACTTCTTATCAATCACACTCTGATAGTTCTGAATTGCTCTGCTTTGAAGATTAAATTTCAAGGCTCCATCTCTAATTTTTTCTTCCTGCTGTTTCCTCCCATATTTGTTGCCCTCACTCTTTGTTATCATATGACCTCTGCTTTCCTTTCTTCTGTATTCTTTTAGTCCATTAAGGTCCCTCTTGGCTTCTCTTACTTCTCTATTTAGCCTAAGCCTACACTCACACATTCCAGTTCTGCCCTTCTTTCTAGCACTTCTGAGTCCTTAGACTCTTTAACCTTCCACCGACTTATAAAATCATAAACCTTGATAACTGCCACAGTCAAAATCTTCCCTTCTCTTCCTCAGAACACCTAATGTTACTGTATGTCAAAGATAGTGCTGACTAGATCATATGAATTCTTGCAATTTTCACCTCAATTCCAGGAATCTTTTAATTCATTTCTTGTGGACTCACAATCAATTCCCCAAAGAGACCTTAAAACGTGTTTTTCTCTCCCCCATGTTCTCCCCATCCCACCATGACCTTGTTCAGTCCCAGGGGAACTTTTTCTCATTTAACTTCTATGGTCTTCAAGCAATAAATTGAGGCTACTAATCACTTTATGAGGAAGAAATGTCTACATGCACTCTTCTCAATACTGCCTTCTGCAGGGGGAATCAGAATTCAGGGTAGTGGGTAAAGGGAAGAGAAGAGCACAAGCTGATTTGTCTGAAAAACTCTTTTGTGTAGCAGGCACTGTGGATGCCTTGTCCATAACCGTAATTTCCAAGCACACCAGCATGGCTTCTGACACCAAATTTTTGCATCTTTGTCAGAGCTGCTAGAACTCTTTTTGTTAGAAATCACAGCAGGCCAGAGGTACCAGGAAACTAACATCCCCTAGGACACTGACCATTGACTCACAGGTGTGGGAATATATATACTCCATTCCCTGGATGGGAAAAGTCTTGTACATGTGTTTTGCACTGTTTTCCACAGCTTCCCCGGGGACCAGGCTCCAGTTCCCACCGTGGTAGCATGCCTAATGACACTTCTGTCATGTCTCTATATCACCTCACCTGTGTTCCTAGCAACTTCCAATAAATCGCTTGCACGTGAACCCTTGGGTTAAGTAAGGTCTGTTTCTAGGGGAGGCAAAAAAAGAAGCTGAGAAATTCTAACGTGTAATTCCTTCACACACGCTTTTGGGAATCAATGCTTTAGCAAGAAGATCAAAGCCAGCTCTCATAACTTATTTTCTCTTTCCCATTTTTCATCTCACGACACATTGCCACACCTTTCCTTTCATCAAAAAATATACAGTGACCTCCCCAATTAACTTTTCTATCCTTGTTTACTTGGGGAAAAATGTCTTTTCTCTTTGTCAAGCCTTGTTCTTTTCTTCTCTAGTTTCAACACTAAAACGCACAGACTATTAAAAAAGATTGCCTTTATTTAAAAAAAGTCTCTCCACCCTTGTACTTCTCATCCATGATTTTATAGCTACCCTACCCTTCATCCAAACATTTAAAGGAGGAGTGTCTAGCCTTTGCCTGCACTTCATCTTGACCGTTTGAGTTTTTATTTGCACTCTGTTCCCACCTTAGTTAAAGCTGCTCTCTCAAAATTAACCAGGTTCAGCACTCCTACTTCCGGAATGGCAGCATGAGGAGCCCCATGGACCCATTCCTTAGCCAAATAAGCTTAATTGGTAAAAGTTACTTTTAAAAATTACAACTATTTAATGTATATGGAAATTGGCATAAGAGCATACAGTAAATAAAGAAGTATTTTTTCAAGAAAATCTACTAAAACTCAATCAGGACAGTGAGAATTTGGGGCATTTGAATCACACCCTTCTCCCTCCTTCTATTCCTCCAGCTCAGCACAAAAGAAACTTCACTCCAGGCAGGTACAGCCAAGAACACAGGGTTCCCTCTCCTCTTAACAGCTATGCAAGGGACAGGCTGCTGGCAGTTATTAAATACCCAGCCACATTTTGCAGAGGCTAAGTTCCAGCTTCTGGCATGAGTAGTCAAAGGCTCCCTTGTTTCACCTAGCCCCTACCCATAGGCCAGAGGTTCTGCCACAAGTGTGGTAGGCTGAGAAGACTGGGGCCTGGATTCTCACACGCCAGCTCATTGTAGGGTGAAGGTTCCATTATGAGGGAGGCAAGCCAAGAGGACCAGAGACTACTGCATACATCTAGCACTCCCAGTTACTGTTCAGAGACTTTTTCTCGGGGAGAAGTAGGCCTTTAGAACACAGAGTTTGGAAGCTCTCTCAAATGGACTAACCTTATTTGAAACAGAGTGTGGGAAAGGTCAAACCTAAGGGTGCTCTTAAAAACAAGGGAGGTGTTTATTGGGAGGGAGGGTGACAACAACACGTTGGCCAGCAAGCTTGCCAGAGAGAAACAGGGAAAGAAATTCCTACGAAAATCAATCCTGAGGTCAGAGCAATCTTCATACACTGGCTTCAGAAACTACCCCTAAACTGAGGCCCAGGGGCTGGCCCGCTGGCGCAGCCGTTAAGTGCGCACGTTCCGCTTCTCGGCGGCCCAGGGTTCTCTGGTTCGGATCCTGGGTGCGGACACGGCACCGCTTGGCACGCCATGCTGTGGTAGGCATCTCACATATAAAATAGAGGAAGATGGTCACGATGTTAGCTCAGGGCCAGGCTTCCTCAGCAAAAAGAGGAGGACTGGCAGTAGTTAGCTCAGGGCTAATCTTCCTCAAAAAAAATAAAAAAATAAAATGAGGCCCAAATTTAATTGTGTCGAACTGCAGAGCAATTTATGCCCAAGGGCATTGTAAAAATAGATCAGCCATCAATTACAGGAGTCTAACATTTGGCTGTGATCAGGAAAAGAGACAGTCAAAGAGAGCCCTGCTAAAATTATTATTATTCTAGGTGACTGTTTTCACGCACAAGGATGTGCCCTCTCAGGAGCAACATCAGAGGCTTCAAACTAAAATAGTACCGCCAGCAGCTAAACAAATAAACGGCAAACAACAATAAGAAGCAACAGGGGTTGGCTCCGTGACCGAGTGGTTAAGTTCATGTTTTCCCCTTTGGTCGCTTGGGGTTTGCCAGTTCCGAGCCTGGGCATGGACCTACACAACATTCATCAAGCCATGCTGTGGTGGTATCACCTATAGAAGAACTAGAATGACCTACAGCTAGGATATACAACTATGTACTGGGGATTTGGTGGGGCGGGGGGGGGGGGGGGAGGAGGAAGATCGGCAACAGATGTTAGTTTACAGCTAATCTTCCTCACCAAAAAAATAAAGAAATAAGAAGCAACAAATGGGTGGGAGAAAATCATATCCAGAGTTGCTACAATATATTATCTAAAATGAAAAGTTTAAGAAAAATACGAGATATGCAAAGAAATAGGAAAGTGTGATCCATACACAGTTAAAAAAAAAGCAGTCAATAGAAACTTTCCTTGAGGGGGCCCACATGTTGACCATAGCATACGAAGACTGCAAAGTAGCCATCAAAAATGTTTTCAAATAATTAAAGGAAATCATGCTTAATGAATGAAAGAAAGCTATAATAACGTCTCATCAAAGATAGACTATCAAAAAGGAGTAAGTAATTATAAATACGAAACAAATGAGAATTCTAAAATTGAAAGTAGAGTAATCAAAAAAGAAAAAAAACTGCTACAGGCCTCAACCATAGATTTGAACTGGCAGAAGGAAGAATCAGTAAATATAAAGAAAGGTCAATAGAGATTATACATCCAAAAAACAGAGAGGATAAAAAGAATGAAGAAAAAATGAACAGAGCCTCAGAGAAACATGTGACATCCTTAAGCTCACCAACATACTTGTAATGGGATTAGCAGCAGGAAAGGAAGGAGACAGAAGCTAACAAACAAACAAAACCACAAACCTTTTTCAAAGACATAATGACTGAAAATTTCCCATATTTGGTGAAAAGCATTATTCTACACATCCAAAAGGCTCAGCAAACTCCAAGTAGGTAAAACACAAAGAGAGCTACACCCAGAAACATCTTAGTCAAATGTTCAGACACTTCAATCTAAAGATATTTTGTCTAAAAAGAAAATTTTGAAAACAGCACAATGAAGTTCAAATAAAGGCAATGTCAGATAAACAAAAACAAAGAATTCATTGTAAGCAAACCCAACTAACACGAAACACTAAGAGAACTTCTTCAAGCTGAAAGCAAGTGACATCAGACAGTAATTAGAAACCATATGAAAAACAAGAGAAGAAAAAGAACACTGGTAAAGATAATTATGTAATGATAAAACGTTTAAATGTGCATTATTTATTCTGTCTTCTCTTAACTGATTTAAAAAGCAATTGTATAAAACAATATTGTTAGGTCTATAACATATAGAAATGTAACATATTTGCCAATAATAGCACAGAGATTGGTAAGAGCAAAGCTGTACTGGAGTAAGGATATCACACCAGATGGTAACTCAAATCTACAGGATAAATTAAGGGAACCATATAAGATAGATAAAAAAGTTAATATAACAAGCGCTCTTAATACACAT
The DNA here is from genome assembly GCF_021613505.1 of Equus quagga. NCBI lineage: Eukaryota > Metazoa > Chordata > Mammalia > Perissodactyla > Equidae > Equus > Equus quagga. Next base: position 9,664,539 of record NC_060277.1, read on the forward strand.
TTGCTCTCTTTTCCTTTCTCTGCGTCTTTAAAAGATATACAATTATATAAATTAATACTTATACGGGGTCGGCCCTGTGGCCGAGTGGTTAAGTTCACACGCTCCACTTCAGTGGCCCAGGGTTTCACTGGTTCGGATCCTGGGTGTGGACATGGCACCGTTCATCAGGCCATGCTGAGGTGGTATCCCACACACCACAACTAGAAGGACCCACAACTAAAATATACAACTATGTTCTGGGGTGGATTTGGAGAGAAAAAGTAAACAAAAAAAAGAGATTGGCAACAGTTGTTAGCTCAGGTGCCAATCTTTAAAAAAATACTTATAACAATGTATTATTGGGATTGTAACATTTATAGATGTAATATAACAATAATGGCACCAAAACATAGAAAAAAGAACTATATAGGAGTAACATTTCTATATGTTACTGGAGTTAAGTTAGTATATATATGAAGTAGACCCTGATATGTTAAGATGCATGTGGTAAACCCTCAAGCAACCACTAAGAAAATAACCCCCAAATAATGAAAAAATTGTAAAAGGAAATAAAATGTAACACTAGAAAATACCCATTAATGCAAAACTAAGTAGTGAAGAAAAAATAAAGGAAGAAAAAGACCTGAGACATAGAAAACATAAAGAAAAATGGCAGAGTTAAATCAGTGATATCAATAACATTAGATTGCTGGGAAGATGGTGGCATAGGAAGACTCTGAACTCGCCTCCTCCCATCAAGGGATGAATGGATAAAGAAGATGTAGTATATGTACACAATCGAATAATACTCAGCTATAAAAAAACATATGAAATCTTTCCATTTGCAACAACATGAATGGACCTTGACGGTATTAAGCTAAGTGAAATAAGTCAGATGGAGAAAGTCAAATACCATATGATCTCATTCATAAGTGGAAGATAAAAACGACAACAAAAACAAACAAATACTTAGATACAGAGATTAGATTGGTGATTACCAGAGGGGACGAGGGGAGAGAGCAGGGTGAAAGGGGTAACTGGGCCCATGCATATGGTGATGGATCGTAATTAGTCTTTGGTTGGTGAACATGATGTAGTCTACACAGAAATCGAAATATAATGATTTACACCTAAAATTTATATAATGTTATAAGGCAATATTACTTCAGTTAAAAAAAGAAATGAATGAACAAAACCTAGTTAAATAACCTCTCATCAACCAGAAGGCCGGAGTGCTATTGATTATATACATTACAGAATTCTTCTCTGATGCCTATAAGCATCAGAAATTTCTAGGTCAATTTCCATTAAAAATCTCCTTTCTCCTCAAAAAAAATAATAACATTAAATGTTAGTAAATTAAACATACGAATACAAAGGCAGAGGTTGTCACATTGGATAAAAAAACAAGAACCAAGTACATGCTGTCTAGAGTAGACAAACGTTAGATTTGTAGATACAAGCAAGTTGAAAATAAAAGATGGAACAGGTATATCATGTAAACAATAACAATAAGAAAGCTGGAAATTCTATATGAATATAAGACAAAATGGACTTTTAAGAAATGTTGAAGTGATAAAGAAGAACTTTTTAAAAATGATAACAATGTCATCCTAAAGACAATATAATATTCATAACCATGTATTCACCCAAAATTAGAGCCACAAAATACATGAAGAAAAAGTTAACAAAATCGAAGGGAGAAATAGACTTGGAGAAATAGAAAGTCAACAGTAATAGTTGAAGATGTCATTATTCCACTTTCTTCCCCCGCCCCCCCAGCTTCATGGAAGTATAATTGACAAAAATTGTATATACTTAAGGTATACAATGTGATGCTTTCATACACCTATATATTATGAAATGATTACCATAATCAAGCTTATTAACATATCCATCACTTCACAGTTACCTTTTGTGTGTGTGTGTTGAGAAAACTTAAGATCTACTCTCTTAGCAAATTTCAAGCATACAATACAGTATCAACGATAGTGACCATGCTGTATATTAGATCTCCAGAACTTATTCATCCTTTTTGTTGTTAATGCCCTCCAATCAATTCTGACTCCTAGAAACTCTGTGTACAGCAGAGTAGAACCCTGCCTGGTCTTTCTTTGCCATCCTCTAATCTTCTAGCACTATATGTCACCTTGCTGCTATCCATAGGGTTCTCATGGTGTGTTTTTTGGAAGTGGGTGGCCAGGTCCTTCTTCCTAGTCTGTCTCAGTCTGGAAGCTCTGCTGAAATGTTTCCACCATGTGTGACCCTTCTGGTGTTTGAAATACCAGTGACATGTCTTTCAGCATCACAGCAAGATGCACATACAGCTGCCACATTTTACAACCAGCAGATGAGTGATGTGGTTCCCTGACCAGAAATGAACCTGGCCCAAGTGGTGAGAGCATTGAATCTTAGCCACTGGACCACCAGGGCTGGCTATTCATCTTACATAACTGAAATTTTGTACCTTTTGACCAACATCTCCCCATTTTCCCCACCCCCCCAGCTCCTGCTAACCACCTTTCTAGCTCTGTTTCTATGAATTTGGATTTTTAGATTCCAAAGTATTTATCTTTCTCTGTCTTACTTATTTCACTTAGCATAATGCCCTCAATATTCATCCATGTTGCTGCAAACTGCAGGATTTCCTTCTTTTGCATGGCTAAAGAATATTTCACTGTATATGTGTATGTGTGTGTGTATACCACATCTTCTTTATTTATTCATTCCTGATGGACACTTAGATTGTTTCAATGTCTTGGCTACTGGGAATAATGCCACAATAAACAAGGGAGTGCAGATGTCTCTTAAATATCCTCTGTTCATTTCCTTTGGATATATATCCAGAAGTGGGATTACTGGATCATACGCTAGTTCTGTTTTGAATATTTTGAGGAATTTTCATATTTTCCACAGTGGCTGCACAAATTTACATCCCCACCACCAGTGCACAAGGGTTCCTCTTTCTTCATATTCTTGCCAACGCTTGTCCCTTACCTTTTTGATGATAGGAAACAATCAACAAAATGAAAAGGCAACGTACTGAATGGGAGAAAATATTTGCAAACCACATATCTGATGAGTTAATGTTGCCTTTGCTTTTGATGTCAAATCCAAAGAAAATCACTGCCAAGACTGATGCTTACCCTCTATGTTTTCTTCTGGGAGTTTGTGGCTTCAGGTCTCATGTTCAGGTTTTACTCCATTTTAAGTTGATTTTTCTGTATGGTGTAAGATAGGGGTCCAGTTTCATTCTTTGTGTGTGGCTATCCAATTTTTCCACTCCTATTTATCAAAGAGGCAATCTTTTCTCCATTGTATATTCTTGGCTCCTTTTTCAAAAATTATTTGACCAAATATGTATGGGTTTATTTCTGGGCTCTCTATTCTGTTCCATTGTTAGTTTCTGTGATATACAACATTTTAAGATAATAAGTAGAATTATGACAGATAACATTATACCAGGACATATCAGATTTCTAGGAATTTCATACAATTTCTGGAATACTTATAACATATATCCATACAAATACAACATAAAGAAGGCTTAGTATTACTTCTTATTTGACAATGCTGCCAGGTAATTTAACATATCAAATCAGCCTAATTAGTTTAACAACTTTCTTTTATAAAGAGAGAGAACAAATCTTTTGAGATATTCTGGGGACCCTCTGGAAAATCCCAAAGTTAGTTTGAGGTCAAAAATACTTCATTTAGAACTTGATTTTTGGAAGTTTGTCAAAAATACCAAAAGGTTTTAAAACACTTGGTCAACTAAGGATCACAGGTCACTGTGAAACAACACTTAGTTATCCATTTAACCAAAGTGACTATTAAAGACTCCAGGCAAATACAGGAAGTTACATGGTTGTAAAAAAAACCCCAAAAAACCCCAGAAAAAAACCTTAGCTCTCTTAATAGAGAAGACACAGTTTTCTTCCTTCCTTCCTCCCTCCCTCCCTCCCCCTCTCTCTCTCTCTTTCTTTCTGTCTCTCTTTCTTCCTTCCTTCCTCTCTTTCTTTCTTTTCTCTGTCTCTCTCTCTCTTTCTTTCTTCACAGAGTAAAGATTTTATTCTGGGATATTGTAAGAGATGATACAGTAGTGGGTTTTTTACAAAAGCTTTTTGAGATTATGGTCTCTTTCCAAATGTTTGTCTTTTTTAAAAAATTATTTTATTGAGGTCATATTGGCTTATAACAGTATAAATTTCAGGTGTACATTATTATATTTCAGTTTATGTGTAGACTGCATTGTATTCATCACCAATAGTACAGTTTTTACCCATCACCATACGTATGTTGCCCTTTACCCCTTTTACTCTCCCACCACCCCCTTCCCCTCTGACTTATTTCACTTAACATAATACCCTCAAGGTCCATCCTCATTGTTGCTAATGGCATCATTTTGTCTTCTTTATGGCTGAGTAGTATTCCATTGTGTGTGTGTGTGTGTGTGTGTGTGTGTGTGTGTGTATATATATATATATATATACATATACCACATCTTCATCCATTCATCCACTGATGGGCACTGGTTTGCTTCCATGAGAAGACTCAGCGTTCTTAAGTAATGAAAGATCTGACAAAGACAACATATTTCTCGTTGTTCCTGCAGCCTTCTCTAGTTACCTATTATTGGCCAAGACATTTGTTTATGCTCCTAAATCCTCTCTCTCTTTTATTTATTTAGCCATATTCTAGATTCTCCTAAAGACATAGACTCATGGAAAATAAAACCAAAGAGATTCACGGGACATTTCAGGTTTCTTCCCACCCATATCACTCCCATAAGGCAATCAGCACTGAGATATGTGTTTGAATGGAAGGGAGATATTTTTTAAAAGATACGTATGTTAACAATTTGAGAGCCAGCCCTAATGGCCTAGTGGTTAAGTTCAGCATACTCCACTTTGGCCATCCATGTTCTGTTCCTGGTCACGGAACCACACAACTCATCTGCCAGTAGCCATGCTGTGGTGGTGGCTCACATAGAAGGACTTACAACTAGAATATAGAACTATGCACTGGGGCTTTGGGGAGGAAAAAAAACAACTTGAAAATATCCCTTCAGATAAAACAGAATGTCATGCATTAAGTATAAACCATAAGGTAAAAAAAGGTCACAAATCAAATATACGAATGTAAATGGTTTGAACCCCCCCTAAAAGGTAGAGACTCTAAGACTGGGTTAGGCAAAATGATGCATATAAGGGGCATACCTAAAAAAACAACAGAATGTTGACTAATCATTAAACATCAGTTTAAAAATATTTACCAATGTGGAGAAATGCTTTATATTTTATTTTGCTAAGTATTACATAGATTTTATTATGTGTATACGTATGTACATGCATGCAGATACATAAAATAGATATAGATACTGCTATAGATAGAATCTATCAATCTTTATTTTATTTTTTTCCTGAGGAAGATTCACCCTAAGCTAACATCTGTTGCAAGTCTTCCTCTATTTTGTTTGTGGGCCACTGTCACAGCATGGGCACCAACCAGTGGTGTAGGTCCAGGCCCAGGAACCAAACCCTGGCTGCTGAAGCAAATCAAACTGAACTTAACCACTGGCCACTGGGGCTGATCCCTCTTTATTTTTTAAAATATGCTCAAATATTATCGGGGATTATGAAAGTTTTTTTTTTTTTAACTTTTCCATGTGTGCACAGGAACATTATATTCCTAACCAGAAAAAAAGTTATTCTTTTATAATGTCAACAGGGAATTACACTATCTTTTAAAAATAGCTAGGAGGATACCAGGGAATATCTTTTACTATTCAGGAAGTGATGAAGTGTCAGAAAGAGAGAGGGAGAGGGGAAGGAAATGGAAGAGAGAGAGGGAAGGAGGGAGGGAGGGAGAGAGGAGAGCTGAAAATCACAAAGTAACAGAAGTTGTAGTGTTGCTGACGAAATGAATACACGAACACCGGTTGCTGCGCAGTAGTCTTCTGCTCTCGAGTTTCTCGAGCTCTTTATTATTATAGCCTCTAAACAAAGCCGGCCTTTTGCCAAAGCAGTGAGTCAGCGACCTAAACCTGCGCAAGCGTCCCACAATAATGACCTTTCCCCTACACATCTGTTCATAACAGGTTCCTTCATAATGTTTCAAACTCTCAAGGTCCCAGGCTTGCTCCTTTTGAGGAGCTGATAAAACATTCTTGTTTGCAAGCAATGATTTCCCTGGGGCCTTGTGAGTTCACCAGGCAGAACATTCTGTTTGCAGAAAAGTCCAGCCAGTCTTGTGGATGCCTCGTGTGCAAGAACAATCACATTTCATGCCAGGTCTCCTTCATTGTAGCCACTTGATCCTTTAGTATTTGATAAAAATATCTACTTTTACTTCTCAATTAGGTTTTCCTGGACATTCAACTCCTTAGAAAGGGATGAATGGTGACCTATCCAGTTATAAAGTTGGGTCAAAACACTTCTTAAGGTCCACAAAGTCTTTTGGAATTGTCAAAGTGCAAAAAAAAAAAAAGTCATTAAGCATGATATAGAAAAGAAAATTTTATGTGCCTCAAGATTGAAAGCTACTTTGAGCCCGAAGCTGGGTATCTGAGGGTTACTGTAAATATTCAATAAGACTTTTTGACTTTGTTCCCAACACAGACATGGATGAAAAAAGCTAACCTTGTCAATCTCCTGTTTTCTTGTTTAACTTGAGTGGTGACTCAAGAATTACAAGGATTTAAGAGCTTATTTTACAGCAGAGAATGCCGTCAAGAAAGTTACAATCACAGATAACCAGCCCCAAGCTGCTATTGATGCCCAGAAGTCAGATTGCCCAGTTGCATATCTGGAGTGAAATAGAGATTCCCCTTTCTTTCCAGAAACTCCTGCCAAGCCTTAGCTCTATAATACCCCCTGCTTTCTTCTCTTGTTAAGGCAGGTTTGAGAGAACCTATCCTCTCACATTCTTGTTTTGGCTAATTCAAATAAACTTTTCTCTATCTCCAACCCATGATGCCTCAGGGACTGACTGTGCATTGGGCCCATAAATTTCAGATTAATATTAAGAGTTTCAGTATGAAGCCAATCTCTCAGGAAGAGTAGATACTGAAAAGTCTTGACTGCAGAACCTGACATGGGGTAAAAGGAAAAAGAGCAGTTTAACAATGAGGCAGGTGAAGGAGGGGGAGAATAACTGGATATGTATTTTATGAAAACTTAAATGACTAAAGAAATGGCCATCCAATATTTATAGATTGAGCCAGCAGTTAAAGGATGACTAGGTACTGACATATTAATCTTATGGTGTATCAACTTTTAGTTTGTGGTTTGGCAAAATGGTTATTGTAGTAAAAGGTATTTTTACTAAGTTGTACGTGCATATATATTGAAATGTTATACATACAGGTGAGCAATCAGACTATTACTGGAAAAGAAAAAAATGAGAAAGACTAGATCCTGAGATAGAAAACTTTTCCTCTTTCTACAGGTTATGGTAAGCAAGTACCTTTGCAGGTCAGGGCTTTCCCACCAGCTTGTGTTTGGCCTTGTGAGGCTGTTTGCAGGGAGAAGGATGGCAAGATGAGGGAACCCATAGGTGGGTATGCTTGGTTGTCTGCCTTCATGGTGGATGGTGGATTCTGGTGCCAGGAAGCCGAGGAATTGGGGTCTGGGAAGCTTCAGCTTCTTGATATTCTCTGGATGTCAGTTTCCCTGTAATAAAACTTCAAAGCACCCATAACTAGCTAAAATGTTAGCATGAGGCCACCTGGGCTCCAACAATTTGTAACTTCTATTTGCCTTGTGAAGTTCAGGGATACAAAAGTTTAAAAATCCAGTATTTATCTATGAATGTAATTTGGAGAGGCAGGGGAAGGGGATGAGAGCTTTTAGTTTTAACCCATATGCTGGGTTTAATGTAAGGGAACTGATATTAAGGCTAGTATCATCCCCCCTCTGCCCCTCTCTCCCCCAATAAGAGGGGACTACTATAGGTATCACACAGCATTTTAAGCTTGCTGGGCTTTATAAACACAACATAACATGTAGAACATATGTTCAATATTTGGTTAAAAAAATAACAAAAATACCTCTCCCACTCAATGCAGAAAAGATGTTTAAGAGAGGACAGCATTCCTACCTTTCTCTCCCCTCCCCTTGCAAAATATCCCCATGATATGGGCTCGACACAAGGTAGACATAAGGGAAGCCATATTGTAGAAAAGAAACCATATGGTAACTTTGAATAAGCTGTGCTCTGTAGATTTTATGGACCCTCCCAGCTGCTATAAGTTGATAAACTTTGCTCTTTTGAGTTCCTTAGGAATGTGATGACCCCCAGGCAGAGAGTATGTGCTTATAGCCATCATCAATGATAACTGAAAGATCAGGGGATAGGGCATTGTTCCAGTCTCTGAGGCATATCCAGGAAAACAAAAGACTATCAGGAACTGAGACCAGATGTCTTCTCCCACCTGGAGATCATCAGATGGAGGCCTCACTGGGATTAGGTCTCTTTTTCAGGGACTGTTAAAATTTAGGTTGTCTATACTTATCCTTCTGGTTGGACACTTCATTATAAAATATGCCTTTAGATTTGGTCCCAAAACTGTAAAGCGAAGTACAAAATTCTAATAATACAAACTGTCAACATGAAGCCAGGAACAAAAGAATATTTCCAAATGATTGCTAAACGGTTTCATACCTCTAATCCAGATCTATGCCCCAATTCAACACAAAGTAACTAGATGGCTTGTGGCCCTGAATCCCTCAAGGATGAGGAATACCAAAGGATAGGGGAATTGAAACCAGCAGTTAGACATTGATGATTAAGTAGCTAGAAACTAAAGGTTTTTTTCCTTTTTGCAATTACTGATTATAACTTTTAGCTGTTTAACCCACCCATCTTTATACTGTTTAGGCAACAGGCTATCTGACTCCCACTAGGTTCCTATAGATAACATCTCCCTGGAGCCTGGTTCACCATGGTAATGGGTGCATGAGTAGTTTTCCAGGAATTAGAACCCCTGTCCACTCCAGGGTGGTTGAGACCACCAACTCATCAACTGGGCCTGCACAGATGTCCCACAGGCGGCCTTTTGACATCAAGCAGCTAAAAACTGCACCCAAAGATCACGCTAATGCCACCATTTTGTGAGCACGTGTCCTGTGAAGAGGCATGGGGTCTGACATCAATTACCTCACGTCCAATCACCTACCTCCACATTTTGGACCACCTTACCCCTCTACCCCATAAATGCTCCTGAGTTCCCATTTTGGGGGAAGTAGATTTGAGACTCACGCTTTCACCTCCTCACACCGCTACATTGTGATCAAAACCGTCTCTCTGCTGCTATCCCGTCATCTCAAGTGTTTAGCTTTCAGGGAGGCGGGCAAAAACGAACCAAATGCAGTAACACCTAAACTGGCTTGCTTCTTTTCTACTCTTCCCACATTTACATGGGAGCCGGAAAACAACCAGGTCTGGCAGCTGCCCTGCCCCAGCCCTAACCCTGCATCGCAGAGCGAACCCAACAAGCAGGCCTACCAGGAGCCCGCCATTCCGGCTCGTTCACGACACGACGGAGGACGCACCACGCTGGGCGCGCGACCCGGCAGAGAATGGAACGCTTTACGACGGGGGTGGGGCTTATGGGGTCAGGGGTGGCCGCACGGGAACCGGATGGGGGCGCCGGGCAGAGAAAGGGGGTGCGAGGCAGCATAAAGGAGACGAGGAGCGGAAGGAGGGCACAGGGCAGCGGAGGGCGGGAGCGGCGGGGCGTACGGAAGCAGAAAAAGGGCGGAGGGGCAGGGGAAGTCGCCACCGCTGCGGCCTCCAGCACTGTGTGGCCGTAGGGGCTACATTCTAAGTGTCATCTAGGAGAGAACTCGAGCATGTCGTTATGTAGTGGACATTAGCGTGTCTCCACACAAATTCCATCCCGCCGGGAAGCCGCCGGGGCGCAGTGCCGCGATCTCCTTACAGCCGCCGCGCAGGCGCACTACCCTCTGCTGGGTGGGGGACGCAGTGGGGCGCGGACCTGGCGAGGTGAAGGCGGGCGGGGGCGAAGATGAGGGGCGGGGCGAGCCGGGCGTTCTTGGAATTTCGCCGGAGGAGTTTCCGCCTGGAACGTTTTCGAAAGAGTTGGTAGGCGCAATTTAACTGCCGAATCCTTCCCAGGGCCTGTGCTAAGTAGGTAGTGTTCCGTGGGGCCTCTGTAATTGTCCTTCTCGGTACCCTTGTGTTAAATGATTCTGCTTGAAACTGAAACGTACGTCGTTTGTTTCATGCAGCCAACTTTTCAATAAAAAAATGACCCAGTCATTTTTGTTGCGGGTTCTTCTAGAATACTTTTGAGCCTCCATAATCCTTTTAATGCTTCACACACATACAAGGATCACAAATGTAGGGGATTAAAACCACAGATTCAGTTACATATCCAAAAGACTGGCGAGAACTTTGAGAGAATCTACATCAACCGCACCTCCCCCGCCCCCTTCCCCTCGCTTCCACGCTTCAGCGCCTGCTGTTAGCAGCTATTGCTAGGGGCTGGAGGTATAGAGATGCACGGGGCACGGGCAGGAGTAACAGAGGACCCCTTCTGTGAAGGCCTAGCGCCCTCTTGGAAGAAATAAGCGGGGAAGGAAAGATATAATTGTGAAATTACTCTGGGAGGGACTTGCATATTACTGAAACAGCCAATCTTTTCTCGACGTTTGTCTGGTTCTTGCCTGAAAACTGAGTGGATTACTTTGGGCTGACGCAAAAGCAGTGATGAGCGTTCCGGTAAGAGAAACCAGCTCGAACAACGGAATGGAGTCGAAACAGGGTGAGTGGTAGGATTGATAAACAAGGTAGCTGGAGAATTGTGGTTTGTGGGGAGATTCTTAAGCCTTATATAGCACAGCTTGCCAGTTGCTGTTAGGGAACATTCCCTTCAGGTGTTTTAAACTTTTCTGTACAGCTAGGATAGAGCAAATTGTTATTGGCAAATACTGTTTGTCAAGCACGTTCTAGGCACTGCAGGTACCCTCTTGCTGCTAAATCCAGTGGGAAGATTTGGTTAAAGAATTAGAGAAAGGGTGAGTGAGGGGTAATAAAGGATGTAAATGTGAGAGCAGACAGTAAGAGTGATGTAGTCTAGAGTATTAGAGGAGATGACGGGGAGTTACTCTGAGGAAGAGAAGAGCCTAACAAGTAGAGGGTTCATATCTACAGAGGCTTGGAATGAAAAGAAAACCTTAAGGATTTGAGGAGCTGAAAGAGGTTCATTTTTGGCTGTGTGAGGGAGAGGGGTGTGCGTTGTGTGCAATGAAACTTGGAAGGTAGGTTATGTAGTGACAGCCTAAAACCAAATCAAAACTTGAGACACAGGTCATGCATTGACCGTCTAAAATGGAATATTTCTGATTTCTCATTGTTTACTACCTGCCTTAGGCTAATTGTTTTCTTATTAAGTATGCATTTGTGTTGTTTTATGAATTTAGGAATTCCAGGGTATGGTAAATGGGTTACAGCCTTTAAGAGAACAGCTAGCTTATTTCCTGTGCAGGGAGGGGAACTATTTGATCAGCTTTGCAGGACTTTAAGGAAAATGGAGAGAGTGACACCTTTGACCTCAGATGTCCCAGGGGCTCTGCTCTCTTTCCTGTTTCCAGTGGCTTGGTTGTGAGCTCCTTCAGCTCCATTGAATCTGCTTGTGGCAGGACAGCAAAGTATCCTGCATAACAAGTTTTAAACATACGTTTTGTCCTGAATGAAAGTTTATAAAAGTGTAAATGCGTTAGAACTTTTTCATTGCCTTATGGTTCTGGAACAAATTAAAAATGCTGGTTGCTTATCTATGTACTTATATGGAACGTGAATTTCAAGCTTGCTTTCTTTGCTTGTATTTGTAGATACTAGAGTAGTTAAGTGGTGGCTAACACATCGTCATCTCCTCAGCGCTGAACTCTTGTCTAAGTTAGCCTCTGAATTTAGAATTGGGATGAAAGTATACATAATAGGCTAATATCAAATTTCTAGAATTAGATTCCTAAACTTGGGGTTAGTAAAGCTAGCAGACTTAAGAAGTGCCTTTGAGTTTTTCTCGTACTATTCTGTAGCAAAACAAAGGAATATGAGGAGAGGAGAGGAGAGGAAAGAAGGGAGAGTTAGTAGTGGAAGGGGGACAGGAGTGGGGGCAAAGAGAAAAAATGGAATTAATAGAGAAAAGGATACATGAAGTATTAATTGTAAGGTTTTGTGAAAGCTGACATGAGTGGAGCCATATTAAAATAGAGGTGGAACAGCCATTTCAGAGGAATTGCCATGCATGTCTTGTTTTCTTTATCTTCCAAACTGGACCAAACTGCCAGTGTTCCAAGAAGTCAGTAAGAATGAGAATATACTGTTTGTAAGGACTGATGAAATTGGACTTTGATGGTGACGAAATTGCTAACCAATCAATGAAGTACAAACCTAGCCTTACCTCATCTAGCACCAATGAACTCTTCTTTAATACAACTCACCTCCTCTTCCTCCCTTTTTGCCATAAAAATTGTGAGTCTGTCTCCTGTTGGGGGACACTTTGGGTTTCTACCTAAATCTGTGTACCCTGAATTGCAATTCTTTGATCCCAAATAAACACTTAGTGCCTTTCTATTCAGCTCTTTATTTTTAGGTTAACAGTTTCCTTGGAAGAAATCAGCATATCAAAGATGTCTAATGGGGTCAAAATATCTCTGTTAAATAAGTATTTAAATTTGTAATGATTTAAGGATAAGGAGATGTACATTTGATGGCATCCATACTAACTGCCCTTGAGTTGTTGGATATTTGAGGGAAGGCTAATATATAAACAGAGCATACGACTCCTTACAGTGACCAGAAGATATGTTGTTTATTGATTCTCTTATCCCACAATAATAATTAAAAATGCTAATAATGTTATAAGCCTTACTCCTTATTTTCTAGTTTAACTCTTTCTTCTTTTTCGTAAACGAGTATTGTTGAAAACATAGACAAATTTAGATTTTAAAAATAGACATCTAAGGGGCTGGCCCAGTGGCAGCAGTTAAGTTTGCACGTTCCTCCTTGGTGACCCAGGGTTCGCCGGTTCGGATCAATCTTTCTCAGTAAAAGGAGGAGGATTGGTGGCGGATATTAACTCAGGGCTAATCTTCCTCAAAAAAAAAAAAAGGCATCTAAGTCCTTATCAAGTTTCTTTGGCACATTCCTTTTATACCAAAGTCATGGCCAGTGTGGAGAAGATCAGGACCTCTGCCCCATTTGAATTTTCCTTTGAGTTGTCTCTTCTATATGTGACTTAATCCTCAGGGGCAAAACATGCATAGAGCATACCCCAGGCAAAAGCAAGCCTGGACCTAACTGTGTTTGGCTCTGACTCTAGGTGGGCCTTCCAGCTTTGTGAACTGACCTTGACAGCATATTTTCCCAAGATTAGAAGCAGGCCTAAGGAACCCTGAGCCCGACTCTATTTGACCTTCTTCAAATGGGACGCTTCCTGAGATGAAGGCAGCCTTAGGTTCCTTTTACCACACAAGCCCCATGAGAGAGAAGGAGAATCCAGGAGAGAGAAAAAAGAACTAAGAATTAAGAAAAAGATTTAAGAAAAAGAAAAAAATTCTTAAAAAGAATTAAGAAAATCCAAAATGGCAGAAAGAGTTTCACTTTGTTGCCTCCTACAGAAAGCCATAGTACTTTGACTGGATTGCTTGTTGTCTGGCCGCACACCCAGGTGGGTGAGCAGTGCCAGATAGGGTGTGGAGAGATCAAAGAAAAGATCTGGAGATGGTGAACGAGGCATATAGGTTGATTAGGAGTTACTTATAGGGAGATCCAGTAGCGGCTGGCTGGACAGCAGTGTGCACCCGCTACCGTGGGCTGGAAGGGGGTTTCTTATAGAGGCAGGGGACACGAAGGCTATATGCTTGCCAAGAGGCTGTCCTTGGTATGACCAGCGTTCCCAGGAACGTTAGCTCACGTGGAAGGGCTGTGTCCCTTCAAGATGTGATGTTCTTGAAGTGAGATAAGGTAGGATCTGGCCTGGCCAGGCCCTGGGTTGTTAGAAATCCCAGCAGCTGGGCATCCTGCCCAGAAGGGAAACAGAAGGACACATGGTTGTAGTTGGCTTGTGGGCTTTTGCTGAGCAAGCAAGGCCCAGGCCCTATACTTGTCTTTGGCTCAGAACCAATATCTTTCTGTGGAAAAGGGGAGTGGGGAATGTAGGGCAAAATAAGTCAAGTCTTGGGTTCCCTGTTGAAGTTTGCCACTAACACTTCTTAAGTATTATCCTCAGTACCCAGTGGGTAAGTTGCCTCTCATTCTGAGAAGGTTAGAGAATGTAACAGGCTAGCCCTAACCCAACAGCCTTGTGAGGGAAATCTGGTCATATAAAGTTTGAAGAGTACTCCTAACCAAGCCCTTGTAAAATATGTTTTACCAACTACAGAGATTATAGACAGTTAGATTGATGTCTTATCTATCACTTAACCTCATTTCTTAAAATGTTAATATTTTTATTAATGATCCACTAGAGATTGTGTCATATGCAAACCTGTTTTGTAAACATGAAAGAAAAATTGGAACTCTTGCCCTCTCTTTCTGAAGAGAAGCAGAGATTCCTCAGCTGGGACTGATGGAGGAGTGGCGGTCCTGTAAACAAAGTGACCAGAGACCAGTGACAAGGAGAACCTGCTTCTCTGGCTGACTGTGATACCCTTGACACTTGTAGCTCTTCATGCTGGACTTGGGTTTTCTAGAAACCCAACAATGAAATAAGTTTTTTCTATTTTGCAGATAAAGATCTTATATTTAGTTTAGGAAATGATGGTTAGGTACGGTAGTCTCTATATAGTAATAACCACAATGTGTCCTTTAGTTCTACAAATATTAAATGTTAAACTCTGTATGCTAAAGGCTGTGAATAAGATGCAATCCCTGCCCATAAGAATTTTTTAATTTACTGGAGGCAGGAACATCATCTCTAGTTCTCTGTTATCTGGTTTCTGGTTGTACCTCAATTTTTAAGAACTATCATTAATAAGGACTCTTGCTTAGTTGCCAGAACTACCAGAGACTTGAGACACCTATGTGGCCACTGAGGCAGTATTTGTGTTCCTGACTCAGTGTCTTCTATGTGAGGAGATAGACTACTTAAGAAACTAGTTTTGAAATTGGCAATTTAGAAGATTAGGAGAGATTACTGGTAAAGCAGAGACATCCCCCCAAATTTGGATTGATAGCCATTAGTTAAAAAAAAGTTTATTGAGAAGTACGTACATATAGTGAAAAATACATAAGAAGAGTTTAAAGAGCAATAACAAAAATAAATACCTGCGTATCCATCACCTAGATTAAGAAATAGAACATGCCCATATTCTGACACCTGACTTTTTGAGCAACTATTAGGTGACTCAGCTAATAGCTTTCTTCATTCTTCACGTCTGTGTTTTATTTTCATTTTGGCCAACTGTAATTTCAAATCAGTAGACAAAAATAATCTTTTATAGAATTAATAAATGAACAGTAGTGTTGCACAGTTTCCTAACTAGCTGATAAATATTTTGATTCAATCAGCTAGCCTGTCTATAAAGTATGTTCTTGTCCATTCAAAAGGCTTGTGATTCTAGACACCTATGGAGCTACCTGAAACAGTGCTTCAAGTTTTAAAGGTTTTTATAAATTGATAGTTTGTTTTTTTAAATTATTTAGAAAAAAAGCAGAGAGAGAAAACGTTGGTTGAGAGCTTTTCTGTTGTTTCAAAATTTAACAGTGAGTAGATCACTCTCCAAGGGAAAGGTGCACACAAAGGTAAGCTTTAATGAATTGTAAAATGGAAATGTGGGTCCTATTTTCTGTTTTTTTAGATTTGTTTTGAGGAGGGGAGGGGGACTGTATGATTTTCATGTTAATAGATTAGCACTAACATAATCTTTTGAAGAAATAATACTCTGAAAATATGTAAGATGAGAGTATTTTAAGGATAGCTTCCTCTGCCAATATTTTGGCTACAATTCAAGACACTAGAAAGAAAAGCTCGTCTGAGTTTGTTTTCCTTTGGTTACTTTTCAGCAGAACTGGGTTGTTGCCTGATTTTTGTTGTATTTCCGCTTAGAATTTTAAAACTTGGGAATGAAGGGAAATAAAATATCATAATCCTATGCACTGATTTAATGTTTTTGGATCCATTTCTGCCTGTAGAATATTCTTAGACATCATGATAAAAGTTTACTGGTGAAGGGAAAAAAATATCCTTTTATGAAGTTAAGACTATATTTTAAATCTGATGCAAATAGCTAGTAGAGCCTAATAAAAGGAGGGACTTTGTTCTGTTTTCAATAAGGTAGTTGAATTATTTTTGCCTTATGTGTGCATATTTTGTTTCCCTGGTAAAACTGAAGATTTTTCAAGGGTAAAGATGCTTTTTTTTCTCTGTGAAATAGCTAGTGAGCAAAGGGGAGATTACTCATAAGAACTCAATAAATACCCATTGAATTGTTACCAACTACATCTTACCAAATGCTCTTATCATACGCACGTGTGTTTATACACGAGGATCCCAGTCTGTGAATTTCTTGGCCATAAAAACCTACACATAAATGTAGTTTCCTTAATGGCCCATATGCAAAGAAACTATTCAACCCTTTTTTATTTATTGGAATGTGGCTATTATCTACTTTAAATAATCTAATAAAGAATACTGTCCTATCTTAAAATATTTATCTGAAGTGCTAATTTAATCATTATGTATGTTTCTCAAAATTTGTCTTTAAAAAAGCAAAGGCTTCAGAACTCATTTTGAATGATATATTTTGTTATATTTCCCTATTTTCCCCGCAGACTTTGACCACTGAACTTGGGTCCAGGGATGGTGAAAGAGGATGTGGAAAGAAACAACACTGGTCAGGGAGGAGAGGGTTATGCACATGGCTGGAGCTTAGGAACATAGATACATCTTATGAGAATACAGGTTTTGTTAGCTCATTTAATTTGTTTCAAGCCCCATTGCTTGTCATTTCTCAATACCTCCTGCAATTTTTAGTATAGGTTTCTTTCCCAGCTGAGATATTTTGAGGCAACTTGATATTTACATTTGGGTGATAACTTAGGAAGCCTCCAAAATCTTTGTGTTTTTTTTCATAACCACTTCTTACTTCTTAATAAGTGATAACATTTTACTTTTGAAGTTTTTGTCCCCTCCTTCCACTTCCCATAGACTTAAATTTTCTACCTTTCTCACTTTATTTCCCCTTCAGGTTCATTCATAGATTCATGCTCCAGTCCTGAGAGGCCATGTTATTTTAAATCTTTTCAATTTTTTTGAAAATGTATAGATAGATTTGTACTTCTAGGGTGTACACTTGAGATGTATGGTTAGGAATGTACAATATCTAAAGACAAATGGAAGCATCTTAAAATTAATTGAAATATTTAACATTACAGTTTTATGTACTTGACAGAAAGAAAGGCTTCAACAAAAGGATTTGTCCTTGCCCAGGACAGTTATGCTTTCAGTTAAAGAGAGAGTTTATTTGACCAGAATAGCTCATTTTCTAGTGATGCTAGATGACTAAAGACCGTAATTTCAGAAGTGCTTCCTTTCCATCGACAGAATTTTACTCTCCCCTGGGAAAGCAAGGACCTATGTCTTTGAGCCATGCTTAAGTTTTGAGAACTGGGGCTATGCAAGGGAAAGGAATAAGTTAAACATGGGGAATAATATGCAATAATGTTTGTAGGAAAATTATTTACTTCAAATGAATCGTTCGTTTAAATTGTTTAAAAAATAGTTTATTATTTAGTGTACGGTAATAATTATTGATATTTAGAGATTGCCTCTTGTTCTTTAATTTCACAGTATCCTGTACTTCTCCCATCTGTCCAGTAATTTTATGTGGTATCAAGAAAGTACCTTGTATTGCACTAATTTAGGGGGTGGGAACATCTATAATTTAAATTTATCCTGCCTTTACTGTGTCATTATACATTTCTATGTTCTAATTGGATTCTTTTGTTCATTTTGAAATTTACGTTAAAAATCTTGCAATGCCCCTTGAATTAACTGGAGATGTCCTGGCATGTTGCATAATTATGTTTGATAATCATTCCTTCTAGCACTCTAGGTCTTCAAGAGGCTTTAGATACCTTAAAACCAGTTAAAACCGTAGAATCCATCAGCTTGATTTGTCATTTTCTAATCTGATAGCTAGCACTGATGGGGGATGGGCGATGAGAGAGTGGTGTACAAGTAAGGATACTCCATGAGTTTTGGAAAAGGAGTATGGAATTGGCACCACACAAAGAGATTAAAGGTAACTTTAACTACTTAGATATTTTATTTTGCAACTTGTATTACATTTGACTACTTGCTTGGTTGCTTAGCTCTGTTTATCACCTTGACCCAGACCAGTATTAATCACAATCCATCTGTGGTTCCCCAGTGCTGTTACTATTCCTTACTGATGGGTAATCTCAATAAGGCAACTGGTGACTTTTTGTGGGGGAGGAAAAGAGAGAGAAGGGTGAACATGTTCTGTTATAAATAAACACTTGTCTGCTTTTCCTCATCTATGTGAGCACTTGGCATCCTTTCCGTTTGCCTGTATATTTTCTTCTTAATTTCTAGTCATTTTTATTCCAGAATGGGGAGACATTGCCTGGATCTTCTTCAACTTAAGCTACAGTAAAGAGAGCCTCTTTCTTAGTCCTCTTTTCCCATCAGTTTTAGGAATGAATTGATAAGCACCTAAAAGAATTTGTTTCTGAATAGGATTCTTGAAATCCTAACCCCATTAGGAATAACCCCAGTAGTTGTTAGAAATAAAACTGTTATACAGACTGATGTATGTCCAAGTTGAATATTGATGAGAGATTCTAAGAACAGATCTTACAGGCCAAGTTCCAGAGTGCTAAGCTCCACTCATGGGATAAGTAACATCTGGGTTCAAAGAAATTATTATGTTAAGATGCTCTCAATGTCTTTTAGGCAGTGCTGCAGAGGGCTTCTTACTTAGGTGGCCACTGGTCTAGGATCTCAGCTTTGTCTGTTCAGACACTTAAAAGGTGTCCTGTGAATTTTCTTTGAAATACGCAGGGGAAGCAGAAGTGGGTTGTACATGTTGTAAGTGAGATGGTCATTAGATGAAACGAGATTGCAAAAGTGTTGATTATTGTTGCAGCTAGGTAATGAAAATTCTCTGTGCTATTCTCTCTACTTTTGTGAATGTTGGAAAGTTTCAGAAATGAGAAGTTTTTAAAAAAAGAATGAGCTGAAGAGAATATTAGAAAAATGTTAACATCCGTTATAAATGAGGGACAGGTATCTGTTTTATTTTCTCTATTTTTGTTTTATAATTTTAGGACATTTCAGAATTAAAACTTCAAAAAAGTTATCCCTTCATCCATGAATGACTAAATACTAGGGATTATTTTCTGGTAACCAAACTAAGCTCATAAAATGTGGAAGAAATGTCAGTTTGTCAGCCTTGATATTCACTAATTAGTGTCTTTTCCAGTAGGAAAGAAGGAAGGTTAATTATGGAGTACAGAGTAAGACCATAAGGAGTTTGATAGTAAGGACAGAATAAAGTTATGGAAGTTGAAAGCAGACCCCATCGCAGCACTTATGATAGCAAGTTAGGACACCTTTTTTCTTGGAAAAATAGCATCAAGGTCTTATTCTTGGATATGGTTCTCTAAGACAATAAACACCTCACTTACTGCCTTTCTTTGTTGTGAAATCCTCTACCATATATTACAGAATATTAGGTTACAGTTTATCTAATATGAATTACATTTTATTTAGTCTCCTTGATGAGATTTAAGAAACCTTTTTGTCTCCTCAATATTGTATTTGTAAGTCACCTTAGTGGTGAAATTTTGAAATATTGTTTCCTAGTTCCTAAAGTATATCTGTTTAGGAAATTGCATTCAACTGTGTAATATTTTCAGATACTTAGTTTCAAGGGCTCTGCTGAGACATTTTAACAAAAATGCCACTTGAAGGTGAAGCAATTTAAATTAAATTTAAAGTGGAAGGGAGGGATATTATATTGTAACCTTCTTTGTGATGCCCTGTCCCCCATTTCTTTCTAATACCATTTTATAACTCACATATTAGAGAGATTTCTAAAGCTAGGAAACAAGATTGTGGCATTCCATTTGGCTAACTGATGTTTTATATTTTTACTTTCCTACGTTTTCTTCATTAAGCATTTATTAAGTACCTTTTGTGTGTTGAGCACTGTGCTAGGCTTTAGTGACAGAGGGTATCTACCTCAAAGAACTGCTCTCAGGAAGCTTCCTGTCTATAAGAAAGACAAATGAAAAATAAAATTAAAATGATGTGTGAAATGTGTTAAAATGCAATAAATAATATACTGGGTTGGGATAAGTAAAGGGAGTGAGCATCTCTGCTTAGGAAATCACTTTTTAGAGGAAGCTTAGGAATTCATTTTTAAAGATGATTGAGTATTTACCAGGACAACACGGAAGGAAAGACATTATCGGGCAAGGTAATAATATAAAATAGCAAAGTAAATTTGTGGGACTCTGCTTGTTTGGTGTCCTTTGTAGATTGTGTGTGGAGACGTCACGAGAGAGGAGATTCGAGATACAGGTAAGGGCCAAATCAAAGTGGGCATTAGATGTGATCCTTTTGTCAGTAGAAAGCTATTGAAAAACCTTGAATTTGGAATGAACTGTTAGGATTACCAAAATAGCTCTGATTTTAAGGAGTAATGTGAAACTAATTGGTGACCATTGTGTTAGTCTAGATGTTATGTAATGAGGTTTGACCTGTATTAGAGTAGAAAGAATAGAGGATGGGAAAGATAAGAGACTGTTTTAGAGGGAGGTTGCATATGGAAGGTATGGGAGGGAAGGGAGATTGGGTTGGCCTGGAGGTTTTCTGCTGTGGCTTATGGGGTTGGTGATACCATAAATTAGTTAACAGAAGGAATAAAGAAGGAGCAACAGGTTTTAGGAAAGTATGAGTTCAGCTTTAGACAATGATTTTGAGCAGCCTGTGGTAGGTACCTCTAGAGGTGAGGAGTAAGGAAGTACATTGCTGGGGTCCAGCCTCGGCAGAGTCCAGGTTCCCGCGGAAGAGACGGCGTCAGCGAAAAACTGGGGAGGGGGAAATAAATAGGACGTGAGACTTGGGTTGGTGTTAGCAAGTCCGACTTTACTGTGCACAAGTGTCGTTTATATATTTTTCAGGATTAGTACAGAAATAGTTCTACAAATATTCTCAGAGAGATAAGAAAGTAAAAAACGAGCACAAGAATATTTATTAGCATTCTATTTTATAGAGCATAAGGTTAATGGTAGTCTTCTCCACAGTTAACTAGTGTTTGTTGTCTCTAAGCTAAAGGAGATAGGTACCTAGGCATCTGTTGTAATTCATGGTAAAGTTAAATCAAAGAGAGAAGGTCCAGGCCTCCGGACAGGACAGCAGTCCCTCTGGTTACATCCTGGTGGAGCCATCCCTGCCTCCCTCAATCATTTACGCCATTAGTGTAGGTGGTTAATGGGAACAAAAGGCGACTCCAGGGTGTCTTATCCCCAGGGCTATCTGCATTCTCAGCGGGCAGTTAAACATCTTTACATTTTCGCGCCCTTTAGGGGGTGAAAGCATGCCTTTGTCTTTTAGATTGTGGAGCTAACAGTCCCTTAAGCACACTGCCGGAGAAAGTATCATTTTGTTAGTAAAGTAAAGGGATGAAAAGCTAAGCTAAACTATATATCTTCAAGAATAAAAAACAGAAATAAGTATAGACATAACCTTGCTAGAAAGCATACATATAATTCAGAAAATATCAGGGGTGTCGGCCGGCCATTCTTCACCGAGGGGCATCCCTGCACCCCTCGGCCCTTCTACTCATCAATTATTTATTATTTATTGCTTTTAGGAGAAAACCTCTATAACATTTTAACAGAAAGCAGAAGGTCAAGAATAATATATAGATACTTCTTGATCATCCAATTAACCAGCAAACTTAGAAGGACGATGCATATATATTTAGACAAAGAACTGGAGGGAGAAGGAAACATTAACCAGATGGAGGCCATAAACCTAATTCGACATCTTATCTGGGCAGGATTCCTTTCTGCTTGTCTCAAATGGCACTGTGTGCTCCTCCAATAATTAACCGAAAAATGTCTTGAAAGTTACCTGCAGGTGGTCACATTCTCTTACTTTATCTAATTTTCCCAGGAGGTAGTGCCTCCCAAGCAGCCACCCAAAGGCGTGAAAACTGGAGGTTAAGAAAGGAAAAGGAATGAAGGGCAATTAGAAGTGGCACAGGTTTCAGAACTATGTGAGGGGCTGGCCAGTTATTCTTCACCAAGGGGCGACCCTGCACCCCTCGACGTTAATCGGCTGGACCCTGTCAAACAGCCAATCAAATGATGTAGCCACAGCTCCCAGCAGTACATATCTGTTTGTTAGGAGTACACAAGCATAAGGTCTCAACTGGAGATGGAAATGTGGGATTTGGTGTCTTGTGGGTTTTAGTAAAAGCTGTAGGCAAACAAAAATTCTAACAAGTCAATAATAAAAAGGCGAATAGGAAAAAAAAGGGCATAAAGCTTAAACAGTCACTTTACAGAAGATGAAATGCAAATGACTGATAAGTATATGAAAATGGAGTGACTTCATTAGACATCATAGGAATGTAAAGTGAAACCACAATGACATACCACTCTCTAGAAGCCTAAAATGGAAAGAAAAAGGAAAGACATTAGCAAGTGATAATAAGGTTGTGGAGGAACTGGAACATTCACTAGCTGTGGAAGTACCCATTTATATTTGTACAACTGTTTTGGAAAACTCTTTGGCGGTATCTTTTAAAGTTGAACAAATGAACAGATGCAATTATTATGACCATTGGTGTACTGGGAAACTGGCTTGGTGTGTGTGTGTTTGTGTGTGTGTGTGAGAGAGAAAGAGATTGGTATGTAGAGTTGCTGATACTCCCACCGTGGTCAATTTCAAGCTATCAGTGGTTTAAAAACCCAACTTTCAAAAGTCTTCAATGTGTAACAATCAGTATAAGCTGGTTGCTGCCCAACCCAGTAATTTGATTTCTAGATATATAGCCAACAGAAATGCATAGATATTGAGCCAAAAGACACATACTAAAATGTTTGCAGCAACTCTATTTGTAATGCCCAAAACTGGAAACAACCCAAATATCCGTTTGCATTAGAATAGGTAAATTGTGGTATATTCATATAATAAAATACAACAATGGGAAGAATCGACTATTTAGACTCGAATTATGCATAATAACAGTATTGGATGTCAGAAACATAGTTGAAACCAGACACAGAAGAAAAGATACTGTATGACTCAATTTATGTAAAGTTCAAAAGCTAGCAAACTAATCTTGGGTTTCAGAAGTCAAAATAGTTGCTTTCCTTATTTGGAATCATGACCAAAGGTGACACAGTGGACTTTATGAGGTTCGTGTTCTGTTTCTTGATCTGGGTGCTATTTACTTGAATGTGTTCCCTTTGTGAAAATTCATTGAGCTGCAATGTATGATTTGTATACTTTTCTGAATGTATGTTTTAACATACATTATGTTACATTAACAAAAATGCTTACATAGAGCGGAAAAGCCTATGGGCAGAGATGAGATTACCCAGGAGTGAGAAGAGAAGAGTGACACATCCCAGGGAACACAGAAACCTCACATACACATTCCTGTTTCTTTCCCCATTTTCCTCCAGACCCCTTCTAGCTTTTTCTATAAAAGCACTGCATGAGGTAAGGATACCAAGAATAAAATTTCTGTTAGAGTGTGGGATTACTCCTGTAGCATTTCTGCATTGAGACTGTTTCCAAGGGGACTTTTTGACTGAATTTATTCTTAGGTTTTGGAAAAGTTAAAAGAGTTGGAGGAAGAACTACTGTCACGAGAAAGACTACCTGGAGGCAGGAGAGGGTGCTAAATACAGAACAGCGACATTTTTCTAAACCTTCTAGTGTGTTGGATCCCAGTAAATGCACTGTACCTATGTGATCATCTCTCCATGATATACTGAAATGGTATACTTTGTGAATTATTTGGTTTGAGAGGGGCAGAAAGAGGAAGGAATTTCATACTAATCTTCTCCTCAAAGAGTGCTTTCATAAATGGGAAAGTACTCCCAATTAAACAGAAACATCTGTCACTAAAGCCCATTAACATATAATATTAGAAACATGTTTGTTCATCTGTACTACTGCATACTTATCTCTCTTTTCCAGAAATGGCAAGAAGTCTTTTGAAGACATCGTCTATGTCTATAAGAACAAAATTGCTGCATAAAACCGGAGTGTCACTTTATAATACATCTCATGGCTTCCATGAAGAAGTTGTTAAAAAAAAGCTTCAGCAGTTTCCCGGTGGATCTGTTGACCTTCAGAGGGAAGACAGTGGCATTGGCATTCTTACTCTGAACAATCCAAGTAAAATGAATGCCTTCTCAGGTATAGAGATGTTTCTTTTGCTAGTTAAAGAATAACCTAAATCTAACCTGCTATCATATGATTTTTATCTTTACTCTTGTGATAAAATTTGTGGAAGTCATGGTACTCTTTGTAGAACACACATACACACACGAAAACAAAACTATCCCGTGAAGCAGGAACATTTCTTACTATTTGTGGATAGTTTAATGTTTTTTAAAAACCCATGAATACAGGTGTTGATAAAAAGATAAATGTCAAATTAATCTTGATAATATTTTTCATTGAAATTTATTAACTGCTTAATAACTTGATTTGCGTTCAGCTAATGTCACTGGGAGACAAGTGGGGGGACATTTCAAAGATTTTTAAAAATGAAGAAGAAAAGCCTATAAATGAAAATTATTTAGCTTAAATTTTTTTTCTGTGAATTGAAATACGACTGTCATTAATACATGTAATTCCAATAATCAGTCTTCTGGTAGGCAATACTATATTTGAGTTAGGAACATAGGCATAACTCTTGTTATGAACTGTTTACTTTATAACTCTTGTTGAGCTTGTCAACTTGACACTTAATGTGTACTGCTGTAAAGTCAGGTCTGTATTTCATTTTTACCCTAAGGAATAATTTTTTCATACCACCATATCCCATATTATTCATTCTAATCTTCCTATCCCTAGGACATGTATGATATATTCTCATTTTTCTGCCGAACCATATTTTTGTGTGATTTCTTAATTAAGATGGATAGGTAGAGAGAGATCACTAACAAATTGTAAACTCTTAAAGCGGGGGCTGTCATGTATACTTCTTTTGTGTATGTGCCATGGTACCAACACAACAGGCGTTTGATAGACATTCAGTATATATTTGTAAAATGCATGACCTAAGAGTTCTGTTTGATGCCTGATGGTTTCTAAATTATTTCTCTTTTTTCCAATATTTTATGTGTTTGTGAATCCCTTCCCCTCTCTGGCAGGTGTTATGATGCTACAACTTCTGGAAAGAGTGATTGAACTGGAAAGTTGGACAGAGGGGAAAGGTCTCATTGTCCGTGGGGCAAAAAGTACTTTCTCCTCAGGATCTGATCTGAATGCTGTGAAAGCACTAGGAACTCCAGAGGCAAGTATTGTATGAATTAATTAGGCACTAGGTTCTGCATGTTTATCAGACATCTATGGCTGAGATTATTATATTTTACTTATGTGGTTATTATGATGACAGCTACTCTAATAGCTTTTCAAGGATCAGAGTTTTTGTTTTGCTTCGTAAATTAAGGATTAGGTTGCAATGGTATGAAGTACTGGAGGGAAAAAAAAAAGGAAGGACAGGAAGATGAGCAGTAACCAAAGTCCGTTATTAAAACCAGCAAGAGTTTGAATTCTTTTAAGTGGAAGCCCCTTAGCATCTCATGATAAGGAACTTTACGTGAGGTATGTAGGAGAGGAAAAATTTTCCTCTCTTCCCTTCTAGGTTCCTTGGCTGTTTTAATAATCAGATTGACATAAGACAGATTAACATAAGAAAAAAAAATTTAATTACATATGTATGGGGGCCCCATAAGAACATAAGACCCAAGGACAAGTCAGGCAATTGAGGTTTGTATGCTATCCTGAGCTAAGGAATGGGATGGGGGCCTGGGGCCTCTCAGGACAATAAGAAGAGCAGATGTTTGGTAATTAGATGTTTGTCCTGCTGTACAGATAGGTCATTCAGATAAGTCATTTCTGGTAGTAGCTTGCTTTCTGGAACAGGTCCACATCTAAATTCTTTTAGGTTTAGGGGAGAGGTAAAAGTTTTTCTTGAGTCTGCTGGGTCTTGATTGCCTTCAGCTCAAAATAGTCCACATGCCAAAGTGGTACATTTTGGGAAGGCTCACTCTGAACTTCTTCAGGTATATATATTAATTACCTAGCATAGCTTTGGCACATAGTAGACTCAACAAATGGTAACAGTTTAAAAATTTGCCTTTGGAATACCCTGATAGAAAAAGAATCCTAACCATCTTCCCTTATCAGTCCTCCAAGAAGCCTGTTCATTCTTGAATTCAGCCCTCCACCCACATCCCCTAGATAAAAAAAAAAAAAAAGCAAGAGAAATGAAAAGAAAAAGGAAAAAATGTAAGTATTTGTTGCCATTTAATTATGGATGTGGGCTGTATGTAGGTAATGTTTTAAAGGTTTCCACAACTCTCATACCACTCTATGTAGTATATGATCTCTATTTGCATAAATATGTGAGGAAAGAGCTCTCTCTCTCTTTTGTTTATTTGAGTTCAAAATAGTTTACATCATTGTGAAATTTCAGTTGTACATTATTGCTTGTCTGACACCACATAAGTGGTCCGCTTCACCTGTGGTATCCACCCCCACCCCCCTTCCCCTGGTAACCACTGAACTGTTTTCTTTGTCCATGTGCTTGTTTATATTCCACATATAAGTGAAATCATCTGGTGTTTGTCTTTCTCAGTCTGGCTTATTTTACTTAGCATAATACCCTCCAGGTCAATCCATGTTGTTGCAAATGGGATGATTTTGTCTTTTTTATGGCTGAGTAGTATTCCCTTGTGTGTGTGTGTGTGTATGTATATATATATATATATATATATATATATAACCACATCTTCCTTATCCAATCATTGGTTGATGGGCACTTGGATTGTTTCCATGTCTTGGCTATTGTGGATAGTGCTGCAGTGAACACAGAGGTGCATATGTTACTTTAGATTGTTGATTTCAAGTTGTTTGGGTAGATACCCAGTAGTGGTATAGCTGAGTCATATGGTAGTTCTATTTTTAGTTTTTTGAGGAATCTCTCTACTGTTTTCCATAGTGGCTGCACCAGTTTGCATTCCCACTAGCAGTGTATGAGGGTTCCCTTTTCTCCACACCCTCTCCAACATTTGTTATTTTTAGTCTTAGTGATTATAGCCATTTTAACAGGTGTAAGGTGGTATCTTAATGTAGTTTTGATTTGCGTTTCCCTGATGGTTAGTGATGTTGAACATCTTTTCGTATGTTTATTAGCCATCTATATCTTTGGAAAAATGTCTGTTCCTATCTTCTGCCCATTTTTTGATCGGGCTGTTTGTTTTTTTGTTGTTCAGTTGTGTGAGTTGCTTATATATTAAGGAGATTAACCCCTTCTTGGATATATGATTTGCAAAAATTTTCTCCCAATTGGTGGGTTGTCTTTTGGTTTTGATCCTGGTTTCTTTTGGCTTGCAGAATCTCTTTAGTCTGATGAAGTCCCACTTGTTTATTTTTTCTTTTGTTTCCCTTGTCTAAGAGGACATGGTGTTCAAAAAGATCCTTTTAAGTTTGTTGTGAAAGAGTGTACTGCCTATACTATCTTCCAGGAATTTTATGGTTTCAGGACTTATCTTCAAGTCTTGGATCCATTTTGAGTTTATTTTTGTGTATGGCATGAGACAATCGTCTACTTTCATTCTTTCGCATGTGGCTGTCCAGATTTCCCAACACCATTTATTGAAGAGACTATTTTTTTCTCCATTGTATGGTCTTGGCACCTTTGTCAAAGATTAGCTGTCTGTATATGTGTGGTTTTATTTCTGGGCTTTAAGTTCTGTTCCATTGCTCTGTGTGTCTGTTTTTGTACCAATACCATGCTGTTTTGATCACTGTGGCTTTGTAGTACGTTTTGAAGTCAGGGATTGTGATGCCTCCAGCTTTGTTCTTTTTTCTCAGGATTGCTTTAGCAATTTAGGGTCTTTGCTCTATTTCTGTGAAGAATGTCATTGGGATTCTGATCAGGATGACATTGAATCTGTACATTGCTTTGGGTAGTATGGGCATTTTAACTATGTTTACTCTTCCAATCCATGTGCATGGAATCTCTTTCCATCTCTTTATGTCATTATCTCTTTCAATAATGTCTTACAGTTTTCATTGTATAAAGCCATCACCTCCTTGGTTAAATTTATTCCTAGCTACTCTGTTCTTTTAGTTACGATTGTAAGTGGAGTTGTATTCTTGAGTTCTCTTTCTGTAAGTTCGTTGTTAGAGTACAGCAATACAACTGATTTTTGTAAGTTGATTTTTACTTTACTGTAATTGTTAATTATTTCTAATAGTTTTCCAATGGATTCTTTAGGTTTTCTACATATAAGATCATGTCGTCTGCAAACAGTGAGAGTTTCACTTCTTCACTCCCTATTTGGATTCCCTTTATTCCTTTCTCTTGCCTAATTGCTCTGGCCAAAACCTCCAGTACTTTGTTGAATAAGAGTAGTGACAGTGGGCATCCTTGTCTTGTTCCTGTTCTCAGAAAGATGGCTTTCAGTTTTTCCCCATTGACTATGATGTTGGCTGTGGGTTTGTCATATATGGCCTTTAGTATGTTGAGATAATTTCCTTATATCCCCATTTTGTTAAGAGTTTTTATTATAAATGGCTGTTGGATCTTGTCAAATGCTTTCTCTGCAACAATTGAGATGATCATGTGGTTTTTATTCCTCATTTTATTAATGTGGTGTATCACGTTGATTGATTTGTGGATGTTGAACCATCCCCGTGTCCCTGGTATAAATCCCACTTGATCAAGATGGATGATCTTTTTGATGTATTGCTGAATTGGGGGTGCCAATATTTTGTTGAGGGTTTTTGCATCTATGTTCATCAACAATATTGGCCTGTAGTTTTCCTTTTTCGTCTTGTCCTTGTCAGGCTTTCGTATCAGAGTGATGTCCTCATAGAATGTGTTAGGAAGCATGCCATCTTCCCTAATTTTTTGGAGTAGCTTGAGAAGGATAGGTATTAAATCCTCTCTGAAAGTTTGGTAGAATTCCCCAGGGAAGCTGTGTGGTCCTCAGCTTTTATTCTTTGGGATACTTTTGATTACTGTTTCAATCTCTGTACTTGTGATTGGTCTATTCAGATTCTCTATTTCTTCTTGATTCAGCTTTGGGAGGTTGTAAGAGTCTAAGAATTTATCCATTTCCTATAGATTGTCCATTTTATTGGCATATAGTTTTTCATAGTGTTCTCTTATAATCCATGGTATTTCTGTAGTTTTCCTTGCTATTTCTCCTCTTTCATTTCTAATTTTACTAATCTGAGCTTTCTTTCTTTTTTTCTTTTTAAGTCTGGCTAGAGGTTTGTCAATTTTGTTTATCTTCTCAAAGAACCAGCTCTTTGTTTAATTGATCCTTTCTTCTGCCGTTTTGTTTCAGTGGCATTTATTTCTGGGCTGATTATTATTATTTCTTGCCTTCTGCTAACTTTGGGCTTTGTTTGTTCTTCTTTTTCTAATTCAGTTAGGTGTAGTTTGAGATTGCTTATTTGGGATTTTTCTTGTTTGTGAAGTTGAGCCTGTATTGTGATGAATTCCCCTCTTACTACCGCTTTTGCTGCATCCGAGATGAGTTGGTATGGTATGTTTTCATTTTCATTTGTCTCCAGATATTTTTTGATTTCTCCTTTAATTTCTTCAGTGATCCATTGCTTGTTCAATAGCATGTTGTTTAGTCTCCACGTCTTTGTCCCTTTCTCAGCTTTTCTCTTGTAATTAATTTCTAGCTTTATAGCATTGTGATTGGAAAAGATGCCTGTTGTTATTTCAATCTTCTTAAATTTGTTGAGGCTTGCCTTGTTTCCCAACGTATGGTCTATCCTTGAGAATGTTCCATGCACACTTGAGAAGAATGTGTATTCTGCTGTTTTGGATGGAATGTTGTATATATTTCTAAGTCCAACTGGTCTAGCTTTTCATTTAATTCCACTGTTTCCTTGTTGATTTTCTGTCTGGATGATCTATCCATTGATGTGAATGGAGTGTTGAGTTCCCCTGCTATTATAGTGTTATTATTAACGTCTTCTTTTAGGCTTGTTGACAGTTGCTTTATATACTTAGGTGCTTCTGTGTTGGGTGCATAGATATTTATGTGTTATTTCTTCTTGATGGAATGTCCCTTTGATCATTATATACTGCCCCTCTTTGTCTCTCTTTACCTGTCTTATCTTGAAGTCTACTTTGTCTGATATAACGATTGCAATACCTGCTTTCTTTTGTTTGCCATTAGCTTGGAGTATCATCTTCTGTCCCTTCACTCTGAGCCTGTGTTTCTCATTGCAGCTGAAATATGTTTTCTGGAGGCAGCATATTGTTGGGTCTTGTTCTTTAATCCATATCGCCACTGTGTGTCTTTTTATTGAAAAATTCAATCCATTAAAGTTTAGGGTGATTATCGATATGTGAAGGCTTTATCACTCATTTTCTGGTTCTCCTGGATTTCCTTTGTTTCTCGTCCTCTGTATTTTGGTCTACCAATCAAGTTATGTAGTTTTTTATGTTGTGTTTGTTTGTTTTCTCATTTATTGTTTGTGTCTCTGCTCTGCTTTTTCATTTAGTGGTTACCCTGAGGTTTGTATTCAAAATCTCGTGGCTAAGATAGTCCCTTTTTTGATGGCCTATTTTCTTAGACTAAACCGATTCAGTCCCTTTCCTCTTTCCCTTCTAAGCTGTTTTTTTCACATCTTATTCCATCTTGTGTTGTGAGTTTGTGGTTAACATGATGATTATCTTTGTTTTTGGTGTTTTCTTTCCCTTTGTCTTTAATGATATACTTGAGTATTTGCTGTCCTGCTCTGATTCTGTCTACCTATTTATCTCTTTACTCTGTGCTTTGTAACACAGAGTTACAGATATGAGAGCCTTCTTGAGGATTTCTTGTGGGGGCGGGGGGCGGTCTCGTGGCTATGAACTCTCTTAGCTTATGTTTGGGAAAGTTTTTATTTCTCCATCATATGTGAAGGATATTTTCACTGGGTAGGGTATTCTTGGCTGAAAGTATTTGTCCTTCAAAGATTTGGATATGTCATTCCAGTCTCTCCTAGCCTGTGAGGTTTCTGCAGAGAAATCCACTGAAAGCCTGAAAGAGGTTCCTTTGTAGGTTATTTTCTTTTGCCTTGCTGCCCTTGGTATTCTTTCTTTGTCATTCACTTTTGCGAGTTTCACTACTATATGCCTCGTGGTAGGTCTTTTTACATTGACATGTTTAGGATATCTGGCAGCCCCTTTCACATGGAGTTCCATCTTCCCTAGGTTTGGGAAGTTCTCTGCTATTATTTCTTTGAACACGGTTTCTACTGCATCCCCTCTTTTCCTTCTTGAATACCTATAATTCTTATGTTGCATTTCCTAATTGAGTCAGATATTTCTGAAAGACTTTCTTCATTTCTTTTTAGTCTTATTAATTGTCTCTCCTCCTCTATCTGGAGGATTTCAACATGTCTATCTTCAATTATGCTGATATGCTCCTCTGTGGTGTCTGCTCGAGCATTCAGGGAATCCATATTTTGTTTTATTTCTTCCGTTGTGTCTTTCATCTCTAATATTTCTGATTGATTCTTCTTTATAGTTTCAGTCTGTTTCATGAAGTAGCACCTGAACTCATTGAATTGTTTCTCTACATTCTCTTTTACCTCATTGAGTTTTTTGATGATAGCTATTTTGAATTCTTTGTCATTTAGATTACTGATTTCGGGTACTTGTCATTTTCTCTCTGACCTGGAGATCTAATATAATGTTTGATATTGCTAGAGGGAGTGGCTCTGTTTTTTTGCATCCTAGTGTTATTTGGTAACAGTTACCACCTATCGCCACCGGGTAGAGGTAAAGAGCCACATATTCTGAGCTCTCTGCCTTCAGCCGAGATCCTTCACGTTCCTGTGAATGAACAGCCCCTCCCCTGTTCCTTCCCTCTTGGAGGCTTCCCGTGGTCCCAGATGGCAGTCTTTAGGGGGATAGTGAAGTTTGTCTTACCCTGTTCCACTTCCCCCAAGGAGGGCTCTAGCCTCTCCGCCCTCCATCATATGGCTGCGTGGGTCTCTCTGACGTTTTTTATGTTGCGTTTGGATGTCCACTCTTGGAGTATGAATGTCCTTTTCTTTGTATGTTGGAGGGGATAGATTGCTGGGAAAACTCACTCTGCCATGATTCTGATGTCACTCCAAAAGAGCTCTCTTTTGGTAATTTGGATAGACTTAGATTTGAATGCTGGTTTCACTTCTTTCTGGCTAAGTGATTGGACAAATTAGTTAATTTTTCTGTGTCTTATTTTTCTAATCTATAAGTGAGAATTATATATTTCACAGAGCTATTGTGAGGATTCAAAATAATGTATATAAAGTGCCTACTAGCTTGGTGTCTGAAAAAGGTAGCTGTTATTTTTATTTCAAAGATCTTGATATTAATAGATATTATTATTCATGAAATCATCCATAATTTGTGGCACTGCTAGACTTAAGTTTGTAATGCATCTGAATGGTTAGAGTGTTAAGATGGGTGTTGGAATATCTATGGATTCCTGCCCAAGCTTTACTAACAATTATGTGACCTGCAAGTCGCTTGATTATAATTTTTTATCTCTCGAATGATTGGGTTACTAGGCACCTCATTTTGCTCACAAAAGTCACTGTAAAGATAGAATGATATAGTAGATTATTGTGGGTCTGATATAAGTCAGGTAGGAAAACATCCCTAAAAAGGTCCAAGGTTATTTTGTTTTCCTCTTGTTGGAAAGTTGTTTCTGTCTTTTTACATCATGCAGGATTTTTTTTTCCTATATATGTAGAAGCTGAAAGTGGAAACATGCTAATTGTTTCATGTATATATTGCGAGTCTGATGTAAGTCATGTAGGAATGCATATGTAGTTTTTATTCAGACTTCAGATAAGGGATCACTTAATGAAGTTTATTCTTTTTAGTATAGACGTTGTCTGTGTAATCTCTTTTGAATGCCTGCGGTAAAATAAGATTGACTTTTGATCAACAGCTGAGAACTAGGATCATGTGGCCCCAGTGCTTAAATAGCATTGCAGGTGCCCATCACTTACAGTTGTACACTTCTGCCAGTCTCATCAAGAAAATCTGGAATTATGGGGCCAGCCCGGTGGCATGGTGCCCGGGGAACTGAAGGTGCCCGGGTACACTGAAGCGGGGCACTGCCTTGGTGGCCCGGGGTTTGGCAGTTTGGATCCTGGGTGGAGACATATGCAACACTTGTCAAGCCATGCTGTGGCAGGCATCCCACATATAAAGTAGAGGAAGATGGGCACGATGTTAGCTCAAGGCCAGTCTTCCTCAGCAAAAAGAGGAGGATTGGCAGCAGATGTTAGCTCAGGGCTAATCTTCCTCAACAAAAGAAAATCTGGAATTATGATTCAGCTCTGCAATGTGTATGCTTAGAACCCAGATTGGTACTTAAAATAACTTATTTTACTTAAAGCATTTTCCTAGGTAGATGGATCCTTTGTTCTACATTTATGAAATTTCCCTAGTCCTAGTATAAAAAATTTATAGCATTGAAATAAGCAATTTGAGTAAAATTCTCTTTGTGGATAATATTAAGAAACATAGTAATATGTATAAAGTACTTTGTCACATGTTGATTTTAAAATTAACAAAAACTATAAAGTTCCTGATAACTATTACCATTTCTCATACTGTCTATATTTTTATATGCCTGAGAAATAACTGTTAAATACAGTAGTCCCCTCTTATTCACTGGGGAGATGTTCTAAGACTCCCAGGGGATACCTGAATAGTACTGAATATGGAACCCTATATATACTCTGTTTTTTCCTAAACATACATATCTTTGATAAAGTTTAATTTATAAACTAGGCACAGTATGTGGTTAACAACAGTAACTAATAATAAAATAGAATGATTATAACAGTTATAACAGTATATATACTGTAACAATATACTGATAACCAAGATGGTTACTAAGTGACTAATGGGCAGGTAGCATATACAGCATGAATACACTGGCCAAAAGAATGATTCATGTTCTGAGCAGACGGATCACAATTGTTCGAGATTTTTATCCTGCTACTCAGAACAGGGGGTGATTTAAAAACTTCCATAATTGTTTATTTCTGGAATTTTCCATTTAATATTTTTGAACTATGGTTCCACGGAAAACAAAACCACAGATGAGGGGGGACTACTGTATGTGTAAAACTGAGATTTAACAAGTGGGCTCAAGTCTTCTGAGCTTCATACCTGTTTGAGTTGCAGCTGCAGGTGTGAATGCATCTGCCCATCACAGCTGAGATACTGTGAGACCCTTAACGTGACTTCAAGTTATAAAGAGCCTTTCTCTCAATGAGGCTTTTCTTATCTAATATAGTTACTCTTTGTGGTTGCAGATGCCTCACTAGTGTCTGCTTATTTGGTGAATTTGCTTTTCTGAGGATGATGAGATAACTAGAATAGATAATTATTTTAGTAATTGGATTACATTCCCTGCTAATTATAATAAGATACTTGAAAGAGATTATTAAATTGATTTTGTTTAAAAAAGATATTTATGTTGATGTTTTTGCCCTTGTATTTTTTCAAAATTTTAAGATATTTTATTAATGAAAATTACCAAATATAAACAAAAGTAGAGTGGCTAATACAATGAAACCCTCATGTACTCATAAGGGCGTCAACAACCATCAATATTTGATTATATTTATCATTCCACTTTTTTTTTTTAATCTACCTGGTCTCTCAAGAAGTTGGTTTCATTTTGGTATTCTTTGTTTAATGAGCAGTAAAAGAGCTCCCTATTAGGCAGTCCTTGGTTGTGAAGGTCAGGCAGGGAGATGGATTAGCATAACACAAGCATTAGCCCTGCAAGGTTATGGGACAGAAAAAAGAACAAAATAGGAAAAAATCTAATGTAAGTATTAACCCAGTTATAAGATTTGGATTTGATGCCACAGATGTTCTGTAGACTGCAAAAAGTCTTTTTTCAGACTCAAAATCTAAGAATAAGCTTCAAGACATAGAAATAAAAACCTGCTTACTCTACAATGAATAGGCATAACGCCTCAAGAAAAAGTCTGACATTTAGAAACCCTTATACTCTTTATCTGATAGCTTGAAGATAACATCCTCCTTTGCCTCCTGACCTTCCTTGTTACTTTTCTGCCAATCTCTTGACCCTGTTTTCTGTGTTGCTTAAATTTCTACAGTGACCTCAAAGTTCTTGTCTCACTTCTTTGCTTTTGCTACTACTCTTGTACAGTTCCATTTTAGTCAATAATTTATAAATAAGCTATTTTAATTTTCTCTAAACCCTTCCATGTAATTTGAGCAAAGTAATAAATCCATACAACAAGCACTTAGGGAAACAGAGAGCTCACTTATGTTCTAGGATAAGATATTTTACAAGCTGGGCATTTTTCCACTCAGGATACATGAGGCTTAGAGGAAATATGTTGTTAATAGTTCTTTTGGCACTTAGGCTGAATATTGTGCTTCTCATCTTTGTTATACTGGGAAGAGCTGGAGGAGTAGGGTTGGGTGTCAGAGTATCATCCAGATCGGACAAAAATATCACCATCTGCAACAGCTCTCAAAACCTTTTTTTTTTTTAAGTACTTCCTAGCTTCCAGCTTTTAGCTGTCAGAGCAGGTCCAGCTTTTCATTGGTCCCTTTCCCTCAACTCATTCTATCACAGGTAGGAGTTTATCTAATTGACTTATTTTCTTCCTTCAGCCCAGTAAGAGGCCTGAGAGTATAACCATTGTTGGCTCACTGGCTTTGGGGGACAAATGTAATAAATTAAATCTTTCTTCTCCTTAGGTCATGTTGGCTAGCACAATGTGATCTCTACTTTATGGTACACTTAAGGCCAAGACATACTTGTTATGTGATTGCCAGTGCTGTCACTGATGTTAACAATAACAAGTTAGATAACATTTTTGTTCTCCTGTATGCCCAGGCCCTCTTCTAAGCTCTTTACCTGTCATAAGTTATTTAATCATTACTAACTCCCCTACTGAGGTAGGTACTATTATTAGCACCATTTTACATGTGAAGATCCTGAGGCATAGAGAGGGAAGTATCTTGCCCAAAGTCAAATGGGCTAGTCAATGGATAGAGCCCAGATTCAAAACTAGGCAGTTAGCCTCTAGAGTCTGTGCTGTTAACCATTATTCTAGGCTGCTTTTAAACCTCTTTTAGTGTGACTTTTATCCCTTCATTGGAAATTGTAAGAGAACACAGGCTAATACCTGCATCACCATCATTACTACCAATTTTAGATATTTCCATCAGAATTTCAAGTACTCTAAATCTAGTAATAGAAAATAGACCTATTAAAATGACTTTATTGAGATAATTTAACCAGTTCTATTGGCCAGGTTTTAAATAGACTATAAATCAGTCTACTTTTAAAGACTTTTAGCTCTTTGTGCTTGTATTAATTTTCTCATCACTTTGTAATATAGACTGACCTTCCTGATAAAGGCTTTTCTGGTGAGGAAGATTGGCCCTGAACTAACATCTGTTGCCAATCTTCCTCTTTTTTTTTTTCCTCCCAAAAGCCCCAGTATATAGTTGTATATTCTAGTTCTCAGTCCTTCCTGTTCTTCTATGTGGGATGCCACCACAGCATGGCTTGATGAGCTCTGTGTAGGTCCATGCCCAGGATCTGATCCTGTGAACCATGGGCCACTGAAATGGAGCGTGCAAACTTAACCACTGTGCCACCAGGCTTGCCCCTGATAAGGCTTTTTTGATTAGGAAATTTGTACCATGTTGGTTTTTACCTTTCACTGACTGCATTTATTTTATAAATCAATGTAGTTCTCCATCTGAAATTCATCTGATTCAGTTAACTTCAACCAGCACATACTATATGCAGAACATTGTACTAGCTTCTGAGGATAAAGAGGATGTACCATCAACCTCAAGAAACTTATGGTCTAGGCCTAGCAAATGCCCTCTCCCCTTCTCTTCTATAAACCCTTCCCAACTACTCCAACCCAATTGAAATGAATTGTTTCTTATTTGGTGCTATTCCCAGTTTGTTCAGGCATTTCTTAAAATGCTTACTATGCAATACCTTCATACATGTTGCATTTCTGTATCTCTCATAAGATTTTTGGGGACTAAGAACTGAGACCACATTCCACTTATGAGGTTCCCTAGACCCTATCCTGTATAAATAATGTGTCTAATAATGAATCCAAACACAATGCATGCAAGACAATCTATAAGTACTGTTGATAAGTTACAAAAATAAAAACACCATGGAAACACAAAGGAGAAAACTATTACTATGGGATATAGAAAATCCAGATGGAAAAATATTATTTGATCTTGGCATTTCTTGAAATAGGTGGAGACAAGGACGGGTTATTCCAGATAGTGGGAATGATGTGAGCAAAGACACAGGAACAATAAGTGTAACATGTTGGAGGAATGACAAATTAATGTGGCTGAAGTTAGGATGCTTGGATGAGGGTTATGGTAGTCAATAGAGTTGATAAAATAGTTTGGGATCAAGTGGGATCAGGCCTTCCCAAGGAATTTAGACTTTATTTTATTGGTGATAAAAATCATCATCCTATAGGAAGGTTTATCAGACAGCAGGATGCAAGATATATTAAAGAGGAAAAAGAAATTAAATACAGAGAGTTAGGAAGCAAGGCTGTTGTAATAATCTAAGCATGAGTGACAAAGTGTGAACTAGAGGAATGGTAGTGAAAATAGAAAAAGAAGGGATTTATATTGGAAAAATTTCAAAGGAAGAATTGGGGGAATGTACTTGGTAACTAATCGAGTGTAGGAGAATTGTGAAATCAAAGAAATACCAATTTCTGAGCCTTGTTGACCAGAAGACCTTTTTCCACTAACTCAGAACTTGCTTACATTTATGTGATTTTTCACAGTGTCTAGATTCATTTTCATCTTTCCAACCATCCTGTAAATCAAATAAAACAGGTATTTTTTTATTCCTCATTCCTTGTGGATGAGGAACTGAGGTTCATAGTTATGACTTGCTCAATTTCATGTTATTGGTAAGTGATAACACTGGGATTCAAACTCACCTGTTTCACTCCCAGTTAGTTTTGCCATGCTGAGTTTGAAGTGTTGGCAGAAAGTGGAAATTTCTCATAGGTTTTGGAACTCTACATGAAAACAGTAGTGGAAGCAAGGATAATAATGAACGAGACTTCCAAGAATGAAATTGATAGAGATAAGAAAGAGAATCATGGATTGGACTTTTGAGAATACCTGCATTTAGAGCATTAGCTGAATAAGAAGAGAGAAAGAAGAAAACTGGAAAAGAACAGTCAGAGAACTAGGAAGAGAATCAGGAGTGGAGGATGTTGCTAGAAACAAACAGAATGTTAAAATGAAGAAACTGGTCAAAGCAAGGTAGCACATGTTATGGAGAGAGAGGAAGAGGAGGATGGAGAAAAGCCATTTAATTTGAATAATGGGAGGGTTTTAGAAACCTTTGAAGGGGAGTCTTTTGAGAGAAGGGCGAAGAACAGATTACACTAGGTTGAAGAAAACGTGTGAAGAAAAAAGAAGAGGCAATGAGTTTAGACTACTTTTAATAAATTTGTTTTTTAGATGTTTATATTCTCAGGGGATTACAGTCTGGGATAATAGGTGGGTGTATCTTGTGCCCTTCCCAGCAAATTACCCTGAGTAGAACTCCACACTGTTGTAAGGGTATATGATCTAACTCTCACACCTAAGTCTTTGCTAATACCTCGTGCGTAGCTGAGCTCAAGGAGCCCAGGAGCTCAACAAAATCAAATACTGCGTCATTTGCATTTTGGACGCTATCAGAGAGTTTTAAATGAAAACATTACTAAAAAAATTAGGTGTATTTTTGGTTTCATTACTTTCTAAATCCTGGAAATATCTTTTTAAAATTTCTTATGTAATACATTTGCATTATATCTTTGTGTTTATGCATATTCTTATTTAAAGGATGGAGTGGCCATAAGTATGTTCATGCAAAACACCTTAACAAGACTTATGAGGTAATGTATCTTTCTTTTTAAAATCTGATTTCTAAAATACCAAAAATAGCTCTTCATTATTCTATTTTTTGTACCAGTTAAAAAGATAATAGCTGATTTTCAAATTATATTTATTCTAATGTGGAAATTTATTTGTGCCATCAAGGATAGTCATTTAATTAGATGTTAGTGTCTAGAAGTCTATACAAGTATAGAAAAAGAATTTAAGACATGGCCTTTTTCCTTAAAAGCTTATAGTGCTACCTATATTTAGGGATAGACATGGGAAAGTTAAATACTGCTATTGGAGCAGAATAAAGACACTGATCAAGAGATGACATGTAAAGATCACCTAATATTCAAAATTCTTAGAATGTATAGTGAAGTGGTCTGTGTCCAGAGGAAAGATCAACAACTCTGGATTGGAGAGGTTTTCACATCTTTCTGAGGAAGATGGGTTCTTTGCACTTAGGTGAAAGTTTTAAGAAAAGGGAGAAAATTCTTCTTGGCCTATCACTATGCATTTGGGGTTACACACTATGACTTGGTTGGGCTGATGAACTTTCTACTTCCATATTCTGAATGTTGACAATTTAAAAATTACAAAAACTAAGGAAATTTATATTTATTTAGCATACTAATTAATTGGACATTACTGTAGTTTTATGTTCTGTGTATCTGAGACTCTAAAAAGAATAATGGAATCATAACATTACTATTCTAAAATGCTTTTTCATTGTTTTAGTTCTTGTCACCATCTTCTCCCTACTACATTTGACTTTTTCTTAGGTAAACATAAAAAAGTTTTTTTTTTAATAATTCTTTTTATTTGGAAGCAGTGTGTGTTAAGAAATTTTCAATTACTTTATTTCTGCAGCTTTGCATTTTTGTTGGAACCTACTGAAAATTCTTTACTTTCAAAACATTTTTGATTTATCTTTGAATATTCACACACTCCTGCAAAGTGGGTCCTTGCAGACAGGAAAGGGGAAGAGATTGATTTTTACCGCAGAACCATTCCTTTATGTAGGATTAGTCTGTGGATCATTTTTAGTGAGTAATGAAAAGATTTTTGATAGGAACCTTCATAATAACACAGTTTTGGAGCTCAGTCTTCTGAACCACATTTCCTCCCTTTGGATACAGCCTTAATTTTCCCATCCATATCCGCATCTCAATAAAAATGGACTAAGATGATATCACATTGAATTATTCCCAATTACCAGCTACTGAGAAGTTCCAGGAGCTGTAAATTATACAGAAACTCCATTTATTTGAGAGAAAGTTACAGTATGGATACTATTTAAAAATATATAATGAGTCAGGGAGATATTTTGGTAAATTACATGGCATTTATTATGAATTATTATATCTTCATTATTAAACTGTTTTTCTCCTCTTGAGGCACAGGCTAAAGGTTCCATTGTCCTTAAAGATTTGTTTGTTATTATAAATACTGCTCAATAATTTTGTTTCCACTGCATCTTAAGTTTTTAAAATAAGAGTAAGTTAATATTGAAATTAAAAATACTCACATTCGTTTTTTCTCTTTCTTTCAATATACAGACTTCCTTTAGTAAGTGTTGCACTGGTTCAAGGTCGGGCAATGGGTGGAGGAGCAGAAGTTACTACGGCATGTGATTTCAGGTAGGATGAAAATTGTATTACTCCTTGCATGTATTTAATTAATATATGCTCAAATTTTTTTTGCCTTAATATCAATATTTTATGTATTAAGTAGGATAATCAATTAGCAAATATTTTTGTCAGTCATTAAAGTAGATAATTTCAGTCTAGTATAATAATTCTACCATTACTTTATTACTGTACATTTCAAAAGTTTCACAAAACCAAATGAGTTTGAATAAATCAAATCCATATTAGCAAAATCCCTGGAGAGGGAAGCCAAGGAAACGTATGAAACTTTAAGATTCAAAAGAAATATATAAAGAAAAGTAAAAAACTGAGAAAGAAAAGAAAAAGAGAATGGAGAAAGACTACTGTAGTCGTCCTCTTACCAATAAAAAGAGGTTTTCTGAGATCCATTTCATATCTTCACTCTACTCGGATATGTAGTAACTTTGTGGAGGCTTTGGGCTGATTAGGGAATAAAATTAGAGAAAGTTATGTGGGACCAATAGCCCTTCAATCCCTAGAATTCTTTTTACTGTTGGACAGCTGTACTGTATAGGAAGGACATTTTGTGGAATCTGACAGTTTATGTATGTTTGAAGGTGCTTTCTCAGTACCATTCCTAGGACCTACTTGCTTAGCTAGGAGAACCAATACAGTGTTCTTTGTACAGACTTGCACACTTGAGCCTCTTTATAATGCGAAAGGCAGAGTAGATAGCATACTTGGAGGTAAAATGGAGAAGAGCCCAAGCACTGGAGTCAGAATTAGGTTCTTTCCCAGTTTGCTGCTTTTATCTATTTGACTTTAAGCAAGTAACTGTTTCGTCTAAGTCTCAATTTCTTTGTCTATAAAATGGAAATAATCTCCCTTAAGTGTTGTAGATAGATTTAAACGAGTTAATGAATATATAGGTTTTAGCATAATTCTTAACCTAAAGTACACATGAGTGTACACATGATATTGATTAGAGTCTTAGGATTACCTTATACTACTTTTACAGAAATGCCAGTATGGTAATGTTCAGGCTTTAAACTCATTAATTCTTGTTTCACTGGGAATGTTTTTCAGCCCTAAGGCTAACCGTGGCCTCACTCCTTTTTCCTATTCATTATACACTTGATCCTGGCAAAGGAAAATGTTGGAGCATACACTAAGAGGAGACTATCAGTGTTTAAAGTTTTGACTCTCCTTTTCAGACACTGAAGAGAAAGCCATTCCACTCTGGCATGTAGTGCTGTAGGCTCAAATTTTCATAGTTCAGATTTTCAAATTATGTAAGCTAACACTCGTAATCTGTCCACTGTACCAAAATGGTATGAAAATAGTCATGATGATGTAAAAAACACTCATCAAAAAGAAAAGGAAGACCTATAATTAAGGATGCTAAAAGATGTATATTAATCATAGACTTATCTCTTCTAACCTCCATTTTAACAATTTTGAAATCAGTCTCATTGAGGTATAATTTACATTCTATGCTTGTGTAACCACCTCCACAATCAAGATGTAGAAGGTTTTCATCACCCCCATATGTTACATGTACCCTTTCCCAGTCTCTTCCCACCCTAGTCCAAGGCAAACACTGACCACTTTCTCATTCTAAATAAGGTTTGTGCTTTGGTTTAGTTTTATATACATAGATTCATATAGTATGTACTCTCTTATTTCCAGCTTGAGATTCATCAGTGTTGTACCATGTATCACTACTTCATTCCTTTTTAATGTTGAGAAGTGTTTCATTGTATAGATATATCACAGTTTGTTTTTGAGATTAATTTGTCTTATTCCATATATCAGTGGTTTGCTTATTTAATTCCTCAGTAGTATGCCTTTCTTTGCATTCTATATATTATTATATATTCTGGATAGAAGTCCTTTTATGTCACCAAATATATAGTTGTTCTTGGTCAAATGTAAGTACTGTCAATGTATTCTCTCTGCCTTTTTTTATTAGGGTCTTTTGAAGAGCGGAAATTTTTAATTTTTAAAACATTTTTCACTTTTCATTTTGAAATAATTACATACTTATGAAAAACTTGCAAAAATCATACAGATAACTCCAATATACCTTTCACTCAGTTTCCCAAATGTTA
Organism: Equus quagga; assembly: GCF_021613505.1. Classification (NCBI taxonomy): domain Eukaryota; kingdom Metazoa; phylum Chordata; class Mammalia; order Perissodactyla; family Equidae; genus Equus; species Equus quagga. The sequence continues at coordinate 9,707,457 of NC_060277.1, forward strand.
ATATCATGTATAACCACAGTATAGTTATAAAAATTAATATCAATACAGTACTTTCAAATAGTCTACAGACCTCATTCAAAGTTTTATTGTTTAATTTTTTTTTTGAGGACGATTAGCCCTGACCTAACATCTGCTGCCAATCCTCCTCTTTTTGCTGAGGAAGACTGACCCTGAGCTCACATCCGTGCCCATCTTCCTCTACTTTATGTGGGACGCCTGCCACAGCATGGCTTGCCAAGCAGTGCGTAGGTCCGCACTTGGGATTTGAACTGGTGAACCCCAGGCTGCTGAAGCAAAACATGCGAACTTAACCACTGTGCCACTGTGCTGGCTCCTCAAATTTTTAAAATTATCCTACTAATGTCCTTTTTCTGGTCCAGGATCCAGTCAAGAATCTATTTTGTCTGAGATAAATACAATCATGCCAGCTTTCTTATGATTAACATTATTGTGGTATATCTTTTTCTGTCCTTTCATTTTAACCTGTGTTGTATTTTTCAAAGGCAATTCTAGTTAGTACAAAATATATATTTGAGTCTTGCCTTTTTATCCAGTCTAACAATCTCTGACTTTTAATTGGAATTTTATACCATTTATATTCAGTGTTGTTATTGATATAATTGAGTTTATTCTACCATCTTGGTATTGTTTTCTATTTGTCCCATCTGTTCTTTCTTACTCTCTTTTCCTGCCTCATCCTAGATTATTTTTTTATGACCCCATTTTACCTTTACTATTGACTATACCTCTTTGATATATATATATCAGATATAGTACTAGGAAAATGAAACAAAAAACTAAGACAAATTTCTTGAATGGCAGTGCCTAGAATATATGGGTAGAAAATATATATTTCTAAAACACAGAAAAAGATATTTTCTAGTAATATATATGTACACACACAAACATATACATACATATATAGTTTTTTGACTGGTTAGTTTAGAGTTAATAATATGCATTTTAAACTTATCATAGTCCACCTTCAAATAATATACTACTCCACACAAAATATAAAAACATTACAATATATTTTTATTTCCCTTCTCCTGTCCTCTGTGCTCTTGTTGTCATATATTTTGCTTCTACATGTTATAACTTCACAAATTATTATTATGCTTTTGTTTTAATCAGGCAATTATCTTTTAAAGAAATAAACATAATAAGAATGAAAGGCCTTTTTATTTATTTATATTTTTACCAGAAAAAAAATTTGGGGTTTAAGCATATCTGAATTTTTAACTTTATGAATGAAGATAATGATTTCTCTAACCAGAAATTCATCTAGTATTAGATGTGTTTAATTCTGTATTGTTTGAATAGTTTTGGAACTTAATTACTTCTAAGAAAGCTGGATCATACTAATAACTCGATGATATTTCCACATTGTTCTTCCAGTTTTTTAGAATGTAGCAAAGCTAGGAACCCTATCTTAGAAAGCTTCATATAAAATCTCATCCATGGACCCTTGGTTTAGAACCCCTGTTTTTGAAGCAAATATTTCTGCTTATGTACTATTTATTTTATCATTATCTTTTGCATTTTAAGATATATCTTTTGACCACTGATGCAATTTTGATAAGACCTTCTAATATTTTGGTTTTGTGTGTATAGAACACAAACGTTTAGTTTAATCACTTGTTACAAAATGGGAACCTATGTAACTATGATACGGATCAAGAATTGGAACATTGCCAGCACTCCTGAAGCCCTCTACACACCCTTTCTAAGCCATACCCCCTCCTTTCCATCTAGCAGAAACTATTACCCTGAATTTTATATTTTCCTTTTTACTTTCCTCTATAGTTTTATAAGCTAGTTATTCTGTAACCAATATATTCTTTTTGAACTTCATATAAATGGCATCATGTAGTAATAGAAATAGTGTGAGGGAAGAGTCAGTAAGCTAATTCATGCAAAGTAGTAAAATTTTATATTAATTTTTATTCTTTTTGATAATTTATGACAGGTTTTAACTTGTCAATTGAAATATATCACATTGTAGTCACAAAAATAGAGATTTTAAAATAGTTTTTGATGTATAAGACAGTTTATGAAGATTCTAGCCTCTTTGAAGACTAGTGCTTCCTAACTCCAGAGGATTCTTAGACATAATTAAAAATGGCCATTTCATATGACGGTGCCCTCTGCTGTCCTCAGGGCAGATTGCATTAGGATCTACAGCTTGTTCTGTGAGGTGGAAGCAGTCATTGGCTTTTTGGACAATGTGAGACTAAATATAAAATGCTCTATGTGTGAAAGGATTAAAGACTTTTCTCACTTTACCTTGAAATACGTGTACTAAGGAAATATATAATTTAAATATATAAATATAAAGTATATATTTAAAAATATAATTTAATGTATTTAAAGAATTCTAAGCTCATGCAACTGTGCATTATTACACTTAAAAAACCTGTACATAAAGGTCAGTGCGAAGTAAAACTTTATAGATGTCCTCTGTAGAAAGTGTACCCTCTAACACAGAGTCTGGTTTCATCTTTGTGCATTTATTAGACTTTCACATCACCCTTCATATTTATTCCTCATCTGCGTTTGGGTCTAGTTAGGGTTTAGGACACAAGGCCAAATCACAGGAAAAACAATCAGAGACTGTTTAATCTTTTAATACTGCCAATTTGCCTTGCTTTGCTGTTCTCTAAATGAAGGAAGTATCGTGTGTCCTGAAGCCTCATAAAATATTTAGTTTTATTGGTTATGAGATGTCTCAGGGTACTGCCCTCATCAGATATATCCAGTAGTATACCAGATACATTCACAGAGCAGCTTCCAATGAAGCCATGTTCATTTGTAAACCAACTTTTCTGGAAGTGGTGTCTTTGTTCATTAAACATATGTTTAGTACCCATGTATGCCAGGCACTGCCATTCAAGAAACTTACATCTTTATTTTTCGTTTTGGTTTTCTAGTATTATATTTTATTACATTTTACAACCAATTAGAAATTTTAAAAAAGTAGGAACTGATCCTTCACCATAGAAAAGCACTGTCCTAGTCTCTTCAGCCCTTTTTAACTTACACCAAAAGCAAAAAGTCTTCAACCTTAGAGGCTAATAGAGAAGATTGCATCCTGAACTACATGACCAGCCACGGTTTCAAGGAAGTGATAAATCATTACAAGTTACTCTTCTGATTTCCCCCCTAACTTTATCAGTACCTTGTCAGTTATCTTCTATGACAACTTGCTTTAATTGTGTTCTAAAAATATCTGCTTGTTCCAAAAGAACACCAAAAGCTTTCATAGCATTCTGCTAAAAAGATCAGTTCCTTCCTTAGGTATATGTTGGCCCTTTTTTGCTTGTTTAACTTTCTTAACCTTGGAGAACTGCCTGGAATTCACTCAACTGACATTTTCTCCCTGCTGCTCTTCCATTATCCTTGGAAAATATTTCAGAATTTGAGAGAGATCCTTAATATGAGTATTCAAAAGAAATGAGCTCATACAGCATTCTAGCATTATTCTACCCTATGCTCCCAAACATTGTAAGCATCAGCTGATAATACCTATCATGAATTAATATGTCAGGAGCACTCAAGTCTATTTGGTATATATAGACCCTCATAGTAAATTCTCAAGGGGAGAAGATTACACAAGGGTGTAAGTACAAGGAGGCAGTGATCATTAGGGGCCATCATGGAGACTGCCTACTACAATACACATAAATAATATTAGTCTAATTTTATTTTCGTGTGTGTTATATTTATCAAATTCAGGTATCAATGCTATACTTACTGCATTAAAAAAATTGTGATGTTTCCTTTGTTTCCTATCTCAAAAATAATCTATGTATGTAAAGATTTGGTAAAATTCTCCTGTGAAATCATCTGGGTCTGGTACTTTTTTGCTTTTGATAAGTCCAATGACGTTATAATTCTCTGGCCCTTATAAGTTATTTGATGGCTTTTTGTTTTTGTTTTTCCTGGAGGCCCTGATTTTTCTCTCTTTAAAGTGTGATACTTAGGATTTGTCTCAAAGTTGATCCTTTAGAGTCAGTTTTCCCAGATGTCCAATAGACCCTTTCTATGTGAAAATATTAGGTGTTTCAGGTACTCCAATTATACATATATTACATCTTCTTTGCCTATTTCTCTATTTCTTTTTTTGATCAATTCTCATTCTCTTGGTTGTTTTCCTGCTTTTCAATGCCTTTTATTAAATTTTCAATCAAACCTATTCTTGTCTTTTTCTTCTATTTCTTTCTTGAGTTCAATCAACTCTCATTCATTTTATCTCCCCACCCCCAATGCTTATTTTTGAGGAGGGGTTGATTTCTATTCCTGGTTTTTAAATTTCTGATTCAAGATTTTTCTTTTTTCGTAGAACTACAGGCATACCTCATTTTACTGAATTTTGCTTTATTGTGCTAAACAGATACTGCATTTTTACAAGATCCTTCATCAGCAAAAAGATTACATACAACTTGCTGAAGGCTCAGATGATGGTTAGCATTTTTTAGCAATAAAGTTTTTTTAATCAAGGAATGTACATTGTTTCTTTAGACATAATGCTGTTGAATACTTAATAGACTACAGCATAACGTAAACATCACTTTTATATGCACTGGGAAACCCAAAAATTGGTGTGACTCGCTTTATTGAGATGTTCACTTTATTGCCGTGGTCTGGAATCAAACCTGCAATATCTCCGAGGTCTGCCTATATGCTGTTTGAAGATATTGAATTCAGTTTGGAGTGATCATTACTGTTTTTTCCTTCAGTTTCATGGTTTTTCTTGGGGAGGGAGGTGCTTTTCATCAGCCAAAATGTTTTAATTTACATTTTCTGCTTTACTCTTACAATAGATTTTTATAGAATTGGCTGGATATGTTCTATTTCTGAATATTTTGTGGCTAGGATTCCTAATTTGAGAGTGCCATCTTCTAACAGTTTAGTTATTGAATGACATTGGTGATGGTGATAACAGTGGAAATGGGAGTTGGCATGACTTGTATCTCTTTTGTTTCTACAGAATCCTTATTTTTCCCCTCTTATTTTTTTTTTCTTTTATCTCTCCAAAGGAATCACCCTTTCTCTACTTATCTGGGTCTTCTAAGTTCAGAAGCTGTGCATACACGAAACTATCACTTTCAGCCTGACTAATTTTCAAGCTCTTTTTCTATTAGTCAGTGCTATGAACCACAAAATCCCAGAATTGTGTTCAGTATTTTAGAACATAGTGTTAGACTTTCTCATTCTGGGGGTGACTTTGACCATGCTTCCTCAAAGTCTTCTATGCCCCTCTCCTGTTTTGCTTGGAGGTCTTAAGCCTCTTTATCACTCTGTGCCCATTAGTTTGCAACAGCAGCATGAAATCTTTTTTTAATCTGGTCTTTATTTCTCTACTTACAGATCATTTTAAAGATGTAGTATTCTCTGTCTCTGAGTAATCTGTAGGTGTAGGTCATGTCTGGTTTTCTTTTGCTCCTTGTTAATTTTGTAACTTCGAGGAGGATGGATGGGGAGATTAGGAATCAATCAGCAGCTGTTATCCTCCAGACTAACCTCTGAAATTTTACTTCTTAAAACAGCAACAGATTTATCAGTGAAGTTTTCCAAACATTTAAGAAAGAAATAATACCAATCTTACATAAATTCATTCACTAAATAGAAAAATAAGTTATATTTCCTCACTCTTTTAATAAGCATGTTTATTCCAAAACCTAAAAATGACATAAGAAAAAAAATTATAGACAAATCTCTCTTATAAACATAAATATAAAAATTCTTAACAAAATATTAACAAATTTAATCTAATGATAAAAATGATAATACATCATGACCAAGAGAGGCTTATTCCAGAAATGCAAGGTTGGTTTAACATTAGAAAATCAATCAGTGTAATATACCACATTAACAAAAAAAGGGACAAAAATCAAATTACAATCTTGATAGATTCAGAAAAAGTACTTGACAAAATGCAACATTCATTCATGAGAAAAACTCCTAGCAAACTAGGAGGGAATTTTCTTAGTCTAATAAAGAACATTTACAAAAATCCGACAGCAAATATGTCATAATGATAAAACTATGAAAACTTTCCCTTTGACATGAGGCACAAGGAGAATCCTGTCAGCACTTATGGTTATCATTGTACTAGATCCTAGATAGTTCAGTAAGGCAAGATTAAAGAAGTTGTAAGGATTGGATTATAAGAAATAAAACCATATTATTGACAGATGACATAATTGTGTACATAGAATATCCAAAAGAATATGTAGCCAATCTATTGAAATTAATATGTTAATTTTCTAAGTTTGTTGGTTGCAAGGTCAATAAAAATCAATAGCATTTCTATATGCCAGCAGCAAACTAATCGACAACAAAATTTTTTAAAAATACCATTTATAGTAGCATTAAAAAAAAAATGCCTAACACCTAGGAACAAATCTAACAAAAGACATGTCAGACTTCTACACAGAAGACTAAAAAAGATTACTGAGAAAAATTAAAGAAGACCTAAACAAATAGTGAAATAGACCATTTCCGTGAAATACAAGACTCAATATTTTAAGGATTCGCTTCTCTCAAAAATTAATCTACGGAGTCAGTGTAATCCCAGTAAAAATCCCAGCAGGTTTCTGTTTGTATGTGAATTGACAATCTCTAAAATTCCCATGGAAATGCAGAGTACTAAGAATAACCAAAGTAGTCATGAAAAACTAAGTTGGAAGATTTATACTACCAGACAGCAAACCTATCATAAAACTATAGTAACTTAAATAGCATGGTATTTGCACAAGGATAGAAAAGCTGACCAGTAGAGTCCAGAAACCAATCCAAAATATATGGCCATTTAATCCAAGACAAACGTAACCCTGTAGAGCAGTGAGGAAATAATGGTCTCTCCAGTAAGGGTATGTGTGTGTGTAAAATTACTTCAGATGAATTGCAAATCTAAAAGTGAAAAGTAAAACAGTAAAGCTTTTTGAAAGAAAACATGGAAGAATGTCTTTGCCATCTTGAAGTAGTCAAAGATTTCCTAAATGGGGCATAATAATCTCTAACCATAAAGAAAAAGATTGATAAATTAGATTATTTTAAAATTAATAATTTCTATCAAAGATACAACCAAAAGAATGAAAATGCAATCCAGAGTGAGAGAAGATTATCTCAATACTTATATGTCATAAAAGACACATCTAGAATATATAAAGAACGCCTTCAAAGCAATAAGACAGACAACCCAATTAAAATAAATGAGCAGAAGACTCGAAGTTTTCACGGAGGATATTTGAATGACCTAAAATATGTTAAAAAGTACTCACCTTCATTAGTCATCAAGAAAAAGCAAATTGAAGTCACAGTGCCTTTCTACTATGCACCCACTAAGAGAGAAAATGAAAAAGATAGAATGTATCAAGTGTTAGCAAGGTGGACCAGCTGGAACTCTCATAAACTACTGATGGGAATGTAAATTGGTACAAAATTTTGGAAAATGGCTAGTATCTACTAAAGTTGAGTGTCATACACCCTATGGCACAGTAATTCTACTTCTAGGGATATGCAGTAGGCAGAATAATGGCCCTTCAAAAATACCTATAACTAACCCCTGGAACCTGTGAATATGTCCCCATTATATGGCAAAGGGGAATTAAATTACAGATGAAAATAAAGTTGCTAATTAGTGGACTTTAAAATAGGAAGATTGTCCTGGTTGGTGGGCCCAGTGTAATCACAAGAGTCCTTAAAATGAAAGAGGGAAGCTGAAGAGTTCAGAGGCAGAAAACGATAGTGATGATGGAAGCAAGGTCAGAGTGATGAGATGTGAAGACTCAACCCATCACTGCAGGCTTTGAAGATGGAGGAAGGTGGCCATGAGCCAAGAATTGTGGACAGCCTCTAGAAGCTGGAAAGGGCAAGGAAATGGACTCTTCTTAGAGCCTCCAGAAAGGAATGCATCATCTTGATTTTAAACCAGTGAGACTCGTGTTGGACTTTTAACCTAAGAAACCATAAGATAAAGTTGTGTTGTTTCAAGCCACTATAGTTATAGTAAATTGTCACAGCAGCAGTAGAAAACTAATACAGTATAAATCCAATGAATGTTTGTATGCATTTCAAACATTCACCTAAAGATACGCAGTAGAATGTTCATAGCAGCACCATTCATAATAGCTAAAAACTGGAAACAACCCTAAATGGCCATCAACAGTAGAAGGGATAAATCACACTAGACAGAGTTAGTCGAATTATCTTAATGGCTTCTGTCATCAAACTATGATAGTCTAATGAATTCATTTCCAATGTAGAAATTACCTGCTAAAATAATACTGACCAATTTAAGATCAGTGTTGGCTGGTCAGGGTACCCTGTCTTTTGAGATACTGGATATAACACTGAATTATTATTACTTATTGGTCTCTTTTCTAGAATTCATGCAGTTTATAAAAATTAAAATGTGCATGGAATGATTCTCATCAACTTCAGGATATTAGCTGCCACTGGGGAGAGAAGGAAGTCAGGAAGAAACAGGAAAGAGATGAAAACAGAGTTGAGAAATAAATGTAGCAAAATGTTAACATCTGTTAAATCTAAGTGGTGGGTACATGAGTATGTTATTATTTTCTGTGTACTTGAAATATTTTGTAATTAGAAAAAATTCTTAACATAATGCATTAATTCCACTATGATATAAACCTTCTTTCATTTTCAGTCAGGCCTTAATTAGATTTCTAGCCCCTAATGTTCTTTAAAGTGACAGCAGGGGACCCAATCATGCCTTTATATTCTGATTTTACTAAGTTAACATTGAGGGGGAAAAAAAAGCTTGTTTGGGGTTCTGGAACTACACAGGTCTAGTGTCTATACCTAGGAAATTTGGACTCCTCAACAAGTGTTCCAGCGCCTTTAACATTCACCTAAAAGTAGAATGTTATAGATCCAGTGAATCCTCATTTTTCTTTGTAACAGAGATTGTTTTCCCCACTGAGTCTTTACTTACTAACACCTAAAACAGTAGAACAAAGAGAATCTTTGAATGAATAGCCAAAAGTTACCCAGAAGGTGCAAGAAAGATGTGAAGGAGTGATGGTAGTGGTGGGAGCTAGTTGCTGTAGTGCTGTGAGAGGAATATGTGAGGAAAATTAATAGAACAGCAGAATGAACGGAAAATCAGGCTTAAGTATTTCTGTTGAGGTTTTAGATGGTGTGATCGACAGAATAATGGCTCCCCCAGAGATGTCTGCCCCACCTCTGTTTTTCCCCAGAACTTGTGATTATGTTAACATTTGGCAAAAGGGACCTTGCTGATGTAATTTGTTCTGGACCTAATGGGGAGATTTAAAATGGGGAGATTATCCTGGATGATTCGGGTGTCCCCAGTCTAATCAGATGAGCCTTTCAAAATAAAGACATGAGGCAGAATGGGAAGTCAGAGAGATGAGAAGCATGAGAAGGCTTTGAAGATGGAGGAAGAGACCATGAGCCAGGGAATGCAGGTGGCCTCTAGGAAGATGAGAATCCCGCACCTGAAAGCCAGCAAAGAAACAGGGACCTCAGTCCTAAAATTGCATGGAACTCAATTCTGCCAAGAACCTGGATGAGTTTAGAAGTGGATTACTCCCCAGAGACTCCAGAAAGGAAGGCAGTATTGCCACACCTTGACTCAGCCTTGTGAGACTCTAAGCAGAGGACCCAGCTGAGCCATGATTACCCAGACTTCTGACCTCCAGAACTGAGATAATGGGTGTTTTTTAAGCCACTAAGCTTGTTAAGGCATCAGTAGTAAATAATACAGGTGGTGTTTTTCAGATGTTTATGTTTTCTTATTATAAAAGGCTATGTGCTCCTTCTAGTGAATAGGAATGACCTGGAGATTTTATTAAAATGCAGCTCTGATTTCATAGGTCTGGGGTGAAATTTGAGATGATGCTGATATTGCTGGTCCACAAATCACACATTGAATAACAAGGTTCTAAATTATTTTTAAAATACAGTAAAGTGTAGAGTGAAAAATTAAAGTTGCTACCATCCAAAGATAACTAGAATTAGCATTGTGGTGTGTTTCTTCATGTCTTTTTAAAATAGACATGATTTTCTATTTTAAAAAATTAAGATCATATGGTATATAATTTATATTTATGACAGTGTTCCCAAAGCATGAAACATACTTTGAAAACATGAATTTAGGATATAAAATATTCCATCAATATGGATGTACTAAAATATCCTCCTTTGTTGTTTCCAATTTTTCTCTATTATCATTAATGCTGTGATAACTACCTCATACATAAGGCTTTGTCCACATTTCAGATTATTTCCTTAGAATAAACCCTGTACCTAGTTCAAGTACCTAATCAAAGGATATAAAAATTTTCAAGGCTTTCGATATATGTTGCCAAGTTAGCCTCCAGGAAAGATTCTACCAATTTATACTACCACCAGCAATATGTGTCTATTTGAGAGCATCCTTCCTTAGAATGAATATAATCTTGTTAAAAATCTTTTCTAATTTTGATAGTCAAAACTTGTATTTTATTTTAATTTGCATTTTTAAAGGTTTTTGGTGAGGCATACATTTTCATATGTTCATTGATGTGTGTCTGTGTATGTGTATATGAATTGTCTGAATTTTCTTTTCCTATTTTTCTTTGGAGTATCAAGGATTTAGCTGTTTATTCACCAGATGAAAAACACATTTTTATTCCTCCGTCTCCCTAGTGAAATAAAATTCTCAACTACACAATTTAGAGTCTGCCTATCTAATTTGTTTCCAATCTCTAACATTGTTTTCATGAATATAAATAACCCTCAGCCCAAGGTATTAGTATTTCCAGCTGCTACCCATTAGTTCAAAGTATATTACAAAGAAAGAGCTGTAAACATGCTTGTCCCAAGGGAGCTACTTAGGCAGCCCTTTTCATAAAATACTAACTTAGTAAATAAAACACTGTATATATACAGAATACACACACTTGCACATACACAAATGAGTCCGTGCACACACATGCACACCAACCAACACATCCCAGAGTCGTTAAAGAACAAATTCCAGTTTTTGCTGTGGCAGTGCCTGTGCTCTGAAGACGAGATAACCACCTCAGGAGCAGTCATTGCCCATGTTGCTTCGTTTTGTGGTGACTGCTACACTATGTGGAAATTCTTACTTTAGAGCCTGTGATATCAAGAAAATCCACCTCTAAGCATGCTAGGATTACTAAGTAAATATTAAAATCAGATTTGACAATCCCAAAACATTTTCCTGTCTGCTCCCCCCACCACTCTACCACCACCGCAGACACACAATTTAAAACATTCACTTATTCAACCATATACTTTTTTTTTTTGAGGAAAATTAGCCTTGAGCTAACACCTACTGCCAATCCTCCTCTTTTTGCTGGGGAAGACTGGCCCTGAGCTAACATCCCTGCCCATCTTCCTCTACTTTAAATGTGGGACACCTGCCACAGCATGGCTTGACAAGCGGCGTGTAGGTCCACACCCGGGATCCAAACTGGCGAACCCGGGGTCACCGAAGCGGGACATGTGAACTTAACCGCTGTGCCACCAGGCTGGTCCCCAAATATATACTTTCTTACTCAAGCAGTCTCTATGCATAAAATAAATGAAGCCCGTCATCTGAGAGTAGGAAATCAGAAAGGCAAGATTATGGGGAGAATCTTTGGGTTCTTTCCTTCTATTCTCCATAATTTGTCTTGGAATGTGATGGCAGGTAGAAAGCAGGAGGTAGAAGGTACCAGGAAGCACACGTGCACAAAAATACGTGTTTAGGTTCGGGCATGATTTCAAAGTGGTGTTTGTGGACAGAGATGCTGTTGCTAATATGTACTTGTATGCCCACATTTCCCCATGACACCAATTGGCTTTGTCGTCATTGGCTCTAAATATGCAATGTAAAAGGACTACCAGTCCGATACTGAAGTTTATTCAAGTCAGTGATTCCAAACTTTAAATTTATGACATCATGTTATTTAATTTTGTAACATCAAAATGCTTTCTTTTTGGTGTCGGCCAGGTGCCATAGTGGTTAAGTTTATGCGCTCCGCTTCAGCAGCCCTGGGTTTGCGGGTCTGGATCCCGGGTGTGGACCTAGCACCGCTTATCAAGCCATGCTGTGGTGGCATCTCACATACAAAATAGAGGAAGATGGGCACAAATGTTAGCTTCGTGACGTTCGTCCTCAAGCAAAAAAAAAAAGCTTTCTTTAAAATTTTTAAATATTTATGCTTATACTTTACTTATATTGCACAATGTTCCTTAAGACAATCTTAGAGAGGTATATGCCTATGTTTAAAGAAAAAATCAGCTTGGAATCTTCTCAGCCATATCTGGAGCAGAATAGTTATTTCTGCCTTTATTTGGAAATATAAAAATTGTATATATTTTGTAGTCTCCATTAACAGATACTGAGGACGGATAGTACACCATCATTTGCTGGGCTCGTGGTGTGAGTATAGCTGTTTTACTTTTGATACTTTAGGGGTTGAGTGATTTTAGTCCAGGAAACAACTTTATACTACCTCTCCAGCAGAAACACCACCATTATTTGTAGTGACCTACCTACCAATGCAACTGACTTCATAACAATAAATGCTTAATATGTGTCAGGCACTGTGAGGCTACAAAATATATATATGACTTTTATATTCCAAATGTATAAATAATACTGTGTTCTACTAGAGGTGTGCTTGAGGCAGAAGATTTCACACTAATTTTTTTTAAATGTCTATAAACACACTCCCTCTAAGGTTCTATTTTAAAGGATTTGGCATATATGTCCTAAGCAGCTTTCATATATTAACTCACTTAATACTCATAATCATTCTGTGGTATAAGTACTTTTGCTATAGCTAGGTTATAAATAAGACAGAGGCCCAGAGATGTTAAGTAATTTCATCCTCCTTATACCACGTGTCTTTTTTCTTTGCTGTATTTTACAAGATGTAGTATGCAGCCAGTCTAGCAACCAAGCCAGGCAGTCTGCCTCAAGTCTATGCACTTCACATCAAAGCTGTACTGTGGGGCTGGCCCCATGGCCAAGTGGTTAAGTTCCTCCAGTCCGCTTTGGTGGCCCAGGGTTTCACCAGTTGGATCCACTCGTTAGGCCACGCTGAGGTGGCGTCCCACATGCCACAACTAGAAGGACTCACAACTAAAATATACAGCTATGTACTCGGGGGATTTGGGGAGAAAAAGCAGGGGAAAAAAAAAGATTGGCAACAGTTGTTAGCTCAGGTGCCAATCTTTAAAAAAAAAAAACGCTGTACTGTCTCCCAATGTAATCATTTATGTTTCTTTTATCACAGAGTTCACTAAAAATACCATTCTTTAATAATAAACATTTTTTAAAACTTTTATAACCTTTACGAAAAACTTCCTATTTTAGTAAAATTTAATAATTGTTTAAAATTGTTTTTCTTGAATACATTTGTTCAAAGACCTGCAACCTATAGCTAACTCATCAGAAAGTAGTAGCACACCGAACAGTCCTTTCAGGTATCCACGCTGACTTTGCAACACCTGTCACAGGTGATATCTTTGCCCACTTATGGGCTGTTTGTATGGTAAGGAGCAGTGTATCCACATTTGATTACTTCCCTCATCCCCTCTCTCCTAAGGTGTCACAGGAAATTTTAACACTGCCAATAATAATTACACTAATAAACAGAAGATACTTAAAATTCTTTTACTTGTCAAAAAAAGGGAGTTTAATATGGTTTGATAAATTTAGTCTAAGTCTTCAGAATGTTAAAATTTAGGTCTTCCAGTATTCTACATAGATTAATAGTTTATCCCTTGCAGTAAATTATATTGCAGGTGGTACCAAGTGACTGCATCTAAAATTAGTGTATAACCCTGTGAGGTCAATCAGGAAGCAGTTTCTATTTTCAGATAAAGCTTGTTGATTGGACATTTTCTTTACAAATTATGGTTATCAACATTTAAAATTTCCAATTTAAACCTTGATTTTTAGATTAATGAACAGTCTTGTGAAAGGTTACCATCTGAATGTTCCATATTTCTTGTTAAACTACCACGTGTTCTTTTGTCACAAGCAGATTTTTTGGTCCTATTTGCAAATGTATATCAGTAGACAGGCACACCCCAGGCATATGATATATAAAGAATGGATGTCAGAGTTTGATCACAAGTATTTTTACAAGGATTACATCAGGATTTGTTGTAAAACATGATTCAAAAAGGCATACCTCACCTTGTCAAATGTGGCAAAGGGAAAAAAATACATGGTATAAAAATGATTGAGTCTTCTTTAGAAGCAAAGAATTCTAAATATAAATGTGCTTCCACAGATAATAACTTTTGTTGTCATAAGCACATTTACGTTATCCCAACATCTAGGGCTTTAACCAACTTCTATATTCAGCTGATTCTAAGTGAATTTATTCCTGACATAATTCTTTTCTGTATTGTAGGCATAGCTCTGAGCCAGCATTAGTGTCAATTCCAGAATATACTTATGAACTGTGACATATTTTATTCTGTGAAAAGCTTTATATTTCAGTATTAGCAGTATTTGTCTCCAAGGCTATTAGACATTTTCTGTAATTTCATTCTACTTTATTTTTAACATTGTTTTTGTTTAACAAAGCAGTACTCCTCTCACAATTTTAAGCTAGATTCAGATTCTTATGAGACTTGTTCTTTCTTCCTTCTTATTTACAAATTGTTTACTGAAAACTACTCCTATTTTCATAGCGATTTGCCTCTGAAAGTAGTTGTTCATAATTGAGGCCGATTTTCCCTTGTAGGAATTCACAGCTGTGAAGAGAAAGTTCTTTCTCGGTGGGTTAACAAGCAGGCTTTTGTGAGAATTCTCGAATGGAATATTTCTCCTGATTAAAGGGTCAGAGACTGAGTCTGTTGTTCTGGGTGCTAACAGAACCAAGCCACCTGCAGCTGAGCATTGAAAACTCAGGAAAGCCGAATTCACTTAAGGTCGTCTTTTTTGTAATGAGTACTTTGAAAGCAATTATTTTTCTTAAAAAATTAAAATTGAGATATGACCTTTGGATCACATCAGAGGTTTTAACATAAGGAAAGCTTCTCATTGAAGCACGCAGTCAAAATCAAACTCAGGCAGCATTCCCCAAACAGCACAGCTCTGTGCAGTCTATTGATAGCACACAAAATTTAACCAGCAAAAGTGAAGCCTGTTGCTATCCCTCTAATTTGTGTTAACTCCTCTTTATTGTTCCACTTTGCTTATTAATCACTCTATTCATAACAATCCCAAGATTTCGGGGAAATGAATACCTGCTATAGGAAATCACTGCTCTCAGTCCAACCCAAGCCACTATCAACTTTCTTAATGGTATCCCTGCTTCCACTCTAGACTAGCTAACTACTCTGTGTACTGTGTGGTTAAGAGCACTAACCTAACCTACCTGGGCTTAAATCCTGGCTCTGCCATAGCTGCATGGCCTTGAGTGAGCTCTTTAATCTGTTGTTTCAGTTTTCCCCCTCTATAAAATGAGGATAGTACTTACCTCATATGGTTGCTCTGAGGATTAGTTAACATAATGTTCCTTAAACATAAAGTTCCTTAAACAACGGGTACTTTAAGTGCTATTAAATGCTAAATAAAGTCTTAACACACCAACCAGGAAAACCTTCATAGAATAAGTCAGATCCTACTCACTTGGTCAGCCTCCTCTAAATCGCTTCATGCTTAAAAAATAAAATCTGGACTCCTAAGGCCAATAAGCCTACCTCTGTGACTTCATCTCCCATTATTACTCTCTCTGCTTGCTCTCTTCCAGCTCCATTAGCCTGCTCCCCAGAGACACTGAGCAGTTCTGCTCCAAGGCCTTTGCACTTGCAAATCCCTTTTCCTGGAACACTTCCCCCCATCACTCTCTCGGGTAACTGGGCAAATATTCAGAGGCCTGCTCCATCTAAGATAGCACACCCTCAACACCCGGGCCTGTTGTCTAGTCCCTTGTCTTGTCTTTGTAGCACTAGCACCCCTGACATTATATTGACTAGTCTTTCTCCCGTAACTAGAATGTGAACTGAGTCCAGGGACTTTATTTTGGTCACGCCCGTAGTGCCTCACCTAGACCTCCTGGGCTGGTAGTGTTTAGTAAATATTTACTGGAAACTGGATAGATGCTGGATTAAAACAGTTGATGCTTTTCTCCTGAAGACTACTGACCTTAACTTACTACGCATTTTTGGGGGGGGGGGGGGTATGCACCTAACATCTACTCCCCTATTTTCACTTAATCCTGGTTTTCTCATTGGGCCACCACTCACTTTAGAAAGATAAACTTTGGCCTTTTAGAAATAAACATTAAATAAACACAAGATTCTTATTTGCAAAGTAAAGGGGATAAGGAACACAACAAAAATGTTGCCATTGTTTTCAAAGGGAAGTGTTAAGTACTGTTTAGTAAATTGAATTATAGACTTAGCCAGATTTTTTGAACATTGTTTTTAATGATAACATATCCACCTATAAAAATCTATGGAGATTTCAGATCAGATTATGAATGGGTAGTAGTTTATGACTAAAGCGTATATACTTAGTTGCAATAACGTTTTTACTTTTCTCTTTTGCAGATTAATGACGAGAGAGAGTGAGATCAGATTTGTCCACAAGGAGATGGGTATAGTACCAAGTTGGGGTGGTGCTGCCCGGCTGGTCAACATAATTGGCAACAGAGAAGCTCTCAAAGTGTTAACTGGGGCCCTCAAACTGGATTCAAAAAAAGCTTTAGACATAGGAATGGTCGAAGAGGTCTTGCAGTCTTCAGATGAAACTGAATCTCTAGAAGAGGCACAAGAGTGGCTAAAGCAGTTTATCAAAGGGCCACCGGAAGTAATTAGAGCTTTGAAAAGATCTGTTTCTTCAGGCAAAGAGCTTTGTTTAGAAGAGGCATTACAGAACGAAAGAGATCTTTTAGGAACACTTTGGGGTGGACCTGCAAATTTAGAGGCTATTGCTAGGAGAGCAAAATTTAATAAATAGTTTTTTAAAATATGATGTACTACAACTAAAACTCCAATGATTAATGTGTATAAAAATCAAATGACATTAAATATGAATGTCAGAATTACTTTGAAGGCTACCACTGGTATTTGGGTTTGTTTTTAATAATTTTTTGAGTACCCAATCTCGCTGGCCTAGTTGTCAGTATATTTGGTTATTTACCAAGTAATCTGGAACATTTGGCTATACAAAACTTTTGGCTTAAAAATTGTTATCAATTCTCAAATTCCCATAATAGTTCTTAGCCTATAACTGAAGATCACTTTTCAAAAGGAAAAACTTGTACATAAAACCTATTCCTGGGGTTATTTTTCATGAAGTCTTTGTTCTGTCTTACCTGGAAACAACTTATAAAAATAACTGAATGAACCTTGCAGCTGAAGAACAACAGTGGAGAGGGATCAGGGGACAAGACTATAAGGAAAGATATGATCAATCATTTTTTTCTGCTCTATGCAGCTGGAATAAAGAAATCACAGGGAATGGCCCTTCTTTTAAATAAAGATGCTTCCCACTTCACCCACCTACAAATCTGGAGCCTTATTTATTTGATCTTTTTAATAAATAGTTTTTTTCTATTTTAGATTATCTATTGAACAGTGATAGCCCCCACATGGAAAGTTTATTGATGGTACAAAATTGCACATTCATTTGTATGTCCTGGAATTTCTAAACAAGTAGTAAGTAGTACTGTTTATGTAGTAATAAAATTTAACTCCACATCAAAACTGCCTAAGACTTCAAAGGGACTCAGGAAGCATCCTGTAACATATATTTGCATTTTACATCAGATTTCTATTTTCTTCTCAAAAGTAACTAGCCTTTCTTCTTTTGATAACTGGCATCTTTTAAAAGTAAATTTAATAAAAATGTATAACTCAAACTTTTATGATCATCTCAGTAATAGACTTTAAAAAACATATGTCAAAGAATGAAGTCCCAATTCTAACCTATCACAACAAGAGGTAAAAGATAGTTTTAAAGTAGTGAGTTTTTATTTGCTATTGTAACATTCAATTCACATTTGAAAATCACATTAAAAATAATTTGCATATGCTTCATCAATATGATCTTACTGTTCTGAGTTAGGAAAATAGAGACAAACTCCCATTACTCTTTTTCAGAACCAAATTCCAGATTACCAAATTAACCCAACACTTTCTACCGTGCCCTAGATTCTACAACATTTTGTGTAAAGTGAATTTGTGTCTACTAATGCTGTTTATAAATAAGTCTAGCATTTAATTCAGATTAGTGTTAGATCACTAATGAAGACCGGCAAGGAAAATCTAAAACATATGTGGTCTCTACTATCAGTTATTTAAGCAATTTAAGTCTCACAGGCTCTAGGTTTACTGCCATACATGTTTATTCCATGCATATTGCCTGTAGATTAGATTGTGTTTAAATATCCTCTGTAAAGAAATCAAACATTTCTGAGCAGGTGACTCTTTAAGCTGAATATCATTAATTCAAAACACCACCTTTTTAGTGACCTTTGGCCACCAATGTCAAAATGTTTCCATCCCCTTTCCAGACTCAAACAAGAGACAAATTATTTTTGATAAACTCTAGTATTTATTAAATTATAAATTCTGTAATCAAAGAACAATGCAAATCAAGAGAACCTCAAACTACGAGGACTAGACAGCAAAGCCCATGGGGTGCCATGAGTGAGCTACAGACGGGATTCCGAATCCTAAGGTATCAGCTGGTGTCTTTACATGTCCAGCTCAGTGACTACTATTAAATAGTTGTTAGTCATCTATTCTCACATTAATTAAGCTTCCTGTTCATACTGATACCAGACATCTCATAGGTGCCAAATTTTAGTAATGGTTTTATGTCAATCCATGCAGAAAAAAAAAGACAAAATGCAAGAGTCAGATGGGACTGTCAATGCACAGATAATACACAGACGCTGGCCAAAAGAACTGAAGAAATTTTTTTAAAAACTATAAAATAAACAGGCCTCAAGAAAACTGGGTTATTACTAAAGAGCTCACAACTATTAACACCCCAGTTCCTTACATTAAATAAATTTCTCAACAGAGACATGTTAGACGCTTTAATTACAGGCCTATCCTTCCCATACCCCTTCCCACCCCAACTCCCGAAATGCACTACTAGGGATGAGTGTGTAAGGTTACGTGGGCAAAAATTTACAGATCACCTTGAGCATGGAGCTGAAGACTTAATTTATTTAAACTTCAGTTACTGTGCACTGTCCATCAGGCCTTCTAGATCTGACACTCACTGTTCCACCCCCTGCTACTGATCGATCAGTTCCTGATCGATCTGATACTGTCTGGTTTGCATTAGGAACCAAAAGTCTCTGTTGGGTCAAGGAGTGTTGTGCAACAAGTGCAGATACATCCTCACTATCACTACTGGCGTCTGATTCGGTTTCTTCAATGGAGATGTCTGCTGCTGGTACCCTGCCTGAAGATGGTGATTCATGATCTTCTTCTCCTTCCCCCCTATGACTCCTTTCAGCTATGCTGTCTCCACTGAGTTGTAAATGAGCAAAAGAGTCTTCCAGAGAAGTGTTTGCATCAGGGGATGGTGTTGCAGGGCTTGTTAACTGACCATCTACTGACGTCAGGGGCCTTACAGAAGACACTAGAGGCTGAACAGAAGCTCCGCTCTGTGCTGATACACTGTCCGCTCCATCAGCAGAGCTCTCTCTTGCGAGGTTTACGGTATTAGCATCACAGTCCAGCCTAAGTCCGGCTACTCCCTTCTTTGGTATATCTATTATATCTCGTTTAATCTTCCTGCGACGTCCATGTTCATTTCTCCTGTACTGAACCATATTTTCAAGATCAGCAACATACAGAAACCCGGCAATTAACATTTCAGTACTCTTTTTACCTTTGGAAAAAGCATCTTCCAGCTCTCTACTAGTGCGCTCATCATACTGCCACCATCCATTTCTTCCTTCATAATACCATGCATATTCACCATTTCCTCTACTTGCTGCCTTGAGTTCTTCTGGTGACAATAAGGTTGGCTTGTCAAGGAAATCCTCGGGAATTTCTTGTCGGCAGAGGGCACATCGTTTTCCAAGCCATGACGCTCCCTTTACACACAGATAGCAGAAAACATGCTTACAAGGCAGGCTGACTGGGTGAACACATGTTTGCAGACAAATGGCACATTCAGGGACAGTCAGAGAAGGTGCAGTATTGGAACAGGACTCATTCGCTTTCCTGTTCGTAGGAAGCATGTTTATTGAGTGATCAATTTCACCACAGCCAGCCATCCTATGAAAGTGAGAAAAAATACGTATAATATGAAAATCGTGTTTTAACTCTTCCAATATCTTAATTCAACAATTCAGAAAACACTTACGAAGTACCTTTTATATGCATTATATGCAAGCCACATACTAGACAATGGTGATACAAAGATGAAAGTAGAGAAAAAAAACTCTTAACTTGTGTACAAAAATCTTTTTGATTTGTATGCCTTTAACTTTTACTTGTCAGGGGCAATGAGGCATACAATTGTTAGGCAAAAAAAAAAAAAAATCCAATCACAGATTTTAAATAAATATACCATTTCTACTCAGTCACAGAACTCTTAAGATAGAATTAGGGGCCAACCCCATGGCCGAGCAGTTAAGTTCATGTGCTCCACTTTGGCGGCCCGGGATTCTGCCAGTTCGGATCCTGGGCACGGATATGGCACCACTCATTAGGCTACGCTGAGGCGGTGTCCCACATAGCACAACCAGAGGCACTCACAACTAGAATATTCAACTGTATACTGGGGGCGCTTTGGGGAGAAGAAGAAAAAAAGATTGGCAACAGATGTTAGCTCAAGTGCCAATCTTTGAAAAAAAAAAAAAACTAAATGCAAAGATTTAAAAAGGCACAATCCATTCTAGACTGATTTCACAGTCTGGAAAGTAGTTAGAAAAACAGAAAATGGCTAAAAGTAACTGAAATTACAATTACAGAAAGTGACAATTTTGTAGGCTTTTAGGATATTACTAAGTGGCAATTTTGCAAATATTGCCATATATTAATATACTTTTAGTACTTGACAAGTAGACCATATGAAATTAAGACCAAAGCTGAAATCTAAGAAGTTCCCTTTCCCTTCTGTATATCTAAAAACACTGGTTAGACCACTCATTTCATTCCCCTCCATGAAGATCTCTCTTCTAATGGCCTTTGTTGTTGCCTTTTTCTAAACCATATGCTCTTCTTGCTGTACTCTTTCAAGATCATCTCATCTATACTCATGGCTTCAACTGTTACCTATATACAAATGACTCACAGATTGCTATCATCATTTCAGGTCTCTTCTTGGATGTCTTAAAGGCACAAGAACTAAACTCATGATCTGTTTCCTCCTTATTTATTCCCTAAAAGCCCCTCTGGTGACACCACTATCCATCTGCTTATCCAAGCCAAAAAGCCACCATTGAAACTGCCCTTCTCCTACCCCTCCCCATCCAAAACATCAGGTCTTATCAACTGTCTCCTAAATATCTCCTGAATCTATCTACTATCCATCTCTCTCTTTCCCTAGCCACCAAGTAAACACTGCTTATTAAATTATTGTAGACGCTTTTTAATTGGTCCAGCCTTACCCCTTCCCTAAAAATGTTGACTTTTGGATGAAGACCAGGATATGTGCACCCTGCGTGATCGGGCCCCACTCCTGTACCAGCCTGGCCTCATCTCATATCAAACCTCCCTTTGATCAGGCTTCCAGCCATACTAGCTATTCTCTGCAAACCTAGGTTTTCTTTCTATGGAAGATTTCCTTCCTTCCTGCCTCCCACCACCCACCATGGGCAAACTACTACCCATGTTGTACCCCTCTTGAAAAAGCCTCCATGACTAGGCCAAATCATCCTAGTTTTTTAACTTCTTGCTACTATGCACTTGTCATTCCTAGCAGTTATCAGAATTGTGATGTTGTACTTATTTGTGTGATTACTTTGTTATTGTCAGTCTTCCCTTAAAGCAAGTGGGCTTTAAAGGGGCAGGGGACAGGTCACTTCTGGCTCATCTCTGTATTCCCATGTGGGATCTGGCAGATAGAGAACATTCAGTATTTGCTAAGAAAATGAATATAAATTTTCAAAGAATAATATGAATATGTGATACTATAAAATAGATTTCTAGGTTTTATTTTATTTTAAATAACAGCAAGTTAAGCCACTGGACTGATAAATATTTTTTTAAAGCATTTACTTGAGCATACCTTGGGAATGTATAAAAACTGTCAGTGCATTTAAAGATCAGCCCTGAAGAAGCAAACTGAAGACTACATAATGAATAGCTGCAGCTGGCTAAGGGCCAAAGGATACTTTGGCTTAAGGCAGCTGTTATACAGTGACACCAGTGCTGGGCTAAATTAAACCCTTTGTCTAAATTTCCTTACCTGCAAATCAGAGTTTATAAAACTTATGTGAAAAGAGTCAAAAATACACTTTGTAATCACCAAAGCTCCACACCCGTTACAATCATGCAAGACCAAGGGGAAAAATGACATGAATATCCAAGTTGCCCTGAAGAGGAAGGAGAGAGAGAGAAAAAAGTCTGTCAAGTTGGAATTTATGGGGCTTAAATGCTGGCATAAAATTTGGAACTTCTGCCTTATTGATTCAGATCAACATTTATTAAACAACTACTACGGTCCATATACAATGCTGAGTACTGATAGATTTAAAGATGAGTAAGACACACACCTTCTCTGTTAAGTAAGGAAACATACATGCAAGCAAGCAGATAATCACATGATGGCCTGATTCCTACAGTAATCAAAATATGTTAGGAATACTTATTAAAAGTAATACTGATGGGGGAGAGATAGGATGGACACAGGTTATAAAGCTTGAGGTACAGAGGAGGCTGGGGAGTGCAGGAGACTCAAGACACTGAGTTAAATCAGCAATGGAACAGCAGGAGATAAAGCTGTAATGGGAATCAGAAGCTAGACCATGAAGGCCTTACTGCGCTCTGCTAAAGAAACATCTGATTTGATTTTATCCCATAATAATAGGAAACCACAGACATTTTAAAAGGGGAAAAACTGATGGAGTAGACCAGTGATAAGTAAAAAGATTGAGAAATGGAGGTGAAGATCTCAGAGATTATAAACCATTAACTAACTGCTACTTTAAGTGAGTGACAAGTACCAGTTGATTCACCATTTGAAACATGAAACATTTATAATTTAATTCTAATGAGGATCTTTGCTTTTTTCCAAGATCAAGCACTCAAAAATGGCTCCAGTGGTTACGGAAAGGGTAGTGAGTAAAAATGTTTACACTTATCAAAACTTGAATAATATTAGGATTCATCACAGCACATTCGATCAGACAACAATCCATTCTCTTACTGCTTTTTCTGTGTCCTAGGTTCCTCAATAAGCAAGGTTCAAAACGATACTAAGTGTTTTGAAAAAGCTGCACTCATCTAGAAAAAGCAGCAACACACAGTCTCACTGGAAAACTGATCACTATGAAATGCTTACTTTCCAAACTCTTTTTTTCAACCTTTAATTACATAGCCAATCAATTCCTTAACCAGAAACTCTAGGTTACAGAAACTAGTAAAGTACAACTTTTTCCTAACCTATGTCAACCAAATATGACCTCTTAATATGTGTTAGGCACTACAGGAGCTTCAAAATATTTTGAGATAAACCCTTGCTTTCAAAGACCTTGGAACTAAACATCTAAGTTACAAGTGAAACCACATACTTCTCAACTGTCCGTTAGTGTCCCCCACCTATTTCCCCTAAAAAGAACTGGCTGTGCACAGCACTTTTTTTTTTTTTTTTTTTTGACGATTAGCCCTGAGCTAACATCTATGCCCGTCTTCCTCTACTTTTTATGTGGGACACCTGCCACAGCGTGGCTTGATAAGTGGTGAGTAGGTCCATACCCAGGATCTGAAATGGCGAACCCCAGGCTGCCAAAGTAGAGCACATGAACTTAACCACTATGCCACTGGGCCAACCCCTGTGCACCAACACATTTTGTTAGACTCTCAAAAACTCCTATGTATTTCTTAAATACAGTCTTAGTATTTCCTCAAAGGGCAAGAGACAAAGTACCACCTATTTCCTTTGTCATTTGGCAAAAAATTCAGAATACTTTTGTCTGCCCCAGGTAATTTTACACTGTGGTAACAGCCCATGTATATTACTTTCAATTCTGCCAAATACTATAAGCAGCGCCCAATGTACTTTTAATTGGTTAGAAAAAAAAATCACAACACTCACACCATGCTTCTGGGACTTCAGTTTTCTCATCAGTAAAATGAGAATAACTCATGTTTTGACTCAAAATTCTTGTAAAGTGACAATAAATTAGGTGAAACCATAAAACTGTGTTTTTGAAAGCCTCTTCTACAATATCTAATACATGCTCACCACAAAGTATATAATAAATATTTGCTAACTGAATTTAGCTTCTCATTCTCACTTTTCTGTTTATTGGCAAAAGCTACATACAGGTCAATCTCAGGGAAAGAGTAACTGTGAAAATAATTATAATTTTAAGGGATTGGCTACCTAGTTTTAATTCATCAGGTCCTATTGCTACATGTAAATCTCTGGATAACTTTAAACATCCTGGCAACAAAAACAACTAAAATTAGCGGTAGAAGGGGAAACAATATATTCTTTCAATTTAGGACAAAGAAATTAGTTGTCAATGAAATTCTGAAAAATCTTTTTCTAAATTTCCCTATTTATTTAAAGCCCCAAAAAAGAAAAAGAAACTAAGAAAGGCATCCAACCACAAGTAGTAATTTAAGTGAGTAAGAAAGATGTTTGATTCCATTCATAAGACAAAATGGAGAAATAAGCTACTTCTCATCACTACTTTGGAAAAACAGCAGCAAGATCTTATACATAAACAAGTCCACATCCTAAACGATCTAGGTACTTTCTGGGCAAAGGACAGGACAATAAAGTTAAAAAGAATTTTTTTTAAGAAGATTAGCCCTGAGCTAAAATTTGTGTTAGCTACGCCGTTGGGCCACCCTCTAAAATTTTTTTAACAAAGAAAAATAAAGCCTTGTAAAATGTAAACAAAATATCCAATATGTAACTTGGAATGAATGCCATACATTTAAAAAAATACATAATTTCAAAACCTGATGTATTTAAGTAAAACTGACCCAAAAAAGTCTATTTTCCATCAGATGCAAGTTAGCTTATCTGCAAAAAATAAAGTTTTCAATCTAAAAACAGTACTCTCCACCCTGTTGAATATGATCAATATTTTACATGACTCTTACTCTTACCTGCATGAATAAACCTAAACATGTAATTTCAAAACTAGAAACAGCACCACCCCAGGGGAAGGCACAAACTGTAAAAGCCACACATTGAAAAGGCAAAACAGTCCTGTTTGGGCAGGTATTTCAGTTTCCTCAATAGAATGAAGTCAGAGTGGATAAACTTCATCAGGAAACAGACACCAGACCCTAAAGCTTCATTATTTCATCTGAAGTACTTTCAACTGTGAATTTACAACTTTTAAATTCTGATTCTCTTTAGCCCACCAAGTATACTGTTAGTCTGTCACCAACTAAGAAATGGGGAGAAAAATGTAGTAGATACTGCTTACATAATTCTGGCTGAGGCACAAACAGTGGACAAGATACAACTAAGCCATATAGCAAGAGAAAGACAAAGAGACCCAAACCTCTAGCTGGCCTGTAAAACATACACTTCAAGATTATTTTTATCATTTTAATCTACCCTACAAAGTCTCTATTTTGCATAGTTTCATGATCTTCAAATAGGCTGGAGGCTAAATGTGTGCAAAAGATCATACCAATATGTAAATAAGAAATGCTTATTTTTTCTTTTTTGTAGAGCAAGGATTTTAGAGAGTTAATGCTAATCAAAGAGAGGTATTCCCTAACTAATATCTTAGGAAACTCCAGAGGTCATTTTGAAAAAGGGAGTTTATTTCCTGGTTACTAAACTAAGAGAAATTTAATACATAGAAATTTGGAGTGAAGTTAATGCAACTCCGCTGAAGAACATAATAAACATAGCACTCATTTTCAAAGATTTTTTTACTAACTGAATTCTTAATAAGATATTAGAACTTTTAAACATAAATCCCATTCTTCTTCTTCCCATAGACAAACTATATAAAATGTTTCTGGAAGACACATAAGTGTCTACTAATACTTGTAAGCCTTCTGTTCAAGAAGACAAAATACAGAGAGATATGGAAAGAGTTAGTGGAAATCTCCAAGCACTCAGATTTTGTTTAATCTTCTTGAAGACACCTAGTCAAAGAAAGGTAAAATTACTATAAGTGAAAAAGGTCTTCAGCTTACATAGTGTTGAAGAACTTTTTAGCCAGCAATAAAAATTCCAAATATTAAAAATCAGGGGCCAGCACCATGGCCGAGAGGTTAAGTTCACATGCTCACTTCAGTGGCCCAGGGTTTGCTGGTTCAGATCCTGGGTGTGGACCTAGCACCACACATTTTGTCATGCTGAGGTGGCATCCCATCTGGAAAACTA
The DNA here is from genome assembly GCF_021613505.1 of Equus quagga. Classification (NCBI taxonomy): domain Eukaryota; kingdom Metazoa; phylum Chordata; class Mammalia; order Perissodactyla; family Equidae; genus Equus; species Equus quagga. Next base: position 9,733,972 of record NC_060277.1, read on the forward strand.
GGACCTACAACTAGGATATACAACTATGTACTGGGGGACTTTGGGGAGGGGAAAAAAAAGGGGAAGATTGGCAACAGATGTTAGCTCAGGGCCAATCTTCCAAAACAAAAAACCATTAAAAAAATCAGATTTTCAAAAGTCTGGGCTCCAAATGTAATTACAAACACAAAAAAGGGAACAAAGAATAAGTTAACACACCACCTTTTGAGCCGTGCAGACCTATCAAAAAAGAATGTCAACTTCCTTCCCAAAACTTTGACTATTTTCTAAAAGAAAAAATTCCTCAAATCTTTAGCTCTGCTAGAATAAAAGGAGTTTGAAGTTTAATACAAGTTAAAAATACACCTTAAAAATTTCAATTTTAACAATGACCATTCCTAAGACCTTGAGACAAAATTCTTAACTTTTCAAATTATTCAGTGTCTTGTAAATGGTGAGTATTTAATCTCTGTTGGGTGTTTGTTGATGCATATTTCTATTACATTAAAATATAACAACTAACATTTACTGATTGTGTAATATGTGCCAAGCACTGTTTGAAGCACTTTACATCTAATCCTCGCATTACCCTATAAAGTGGGTCCATTGTTTTCCTTATTTTACAGATGAGGAAATTGAGGTACAGAAAGCTCAGCCCAAAGCCACAGTACTTAGTTCATAAGCGACTGAGGCAACTTCAAATCTCAGTTTCAAATCCAGGTCTTAACTGCTACAGATTGCCTCCAAAATAATTATGGCTATCTAAATGTAAGAACTATGTCAATAATTTCAGGAAAGATAAAGTTTCAACCAGTTACTAAGAAATTTCACAGACTGATAAAGGAATGAAATTTATATCACCTGCCTCAAGAGCTCTCTGTCGCTTTCAGAATTTCCCTTTATTCCCTTTCAATTTTGAACAAAGTATTTGAGTGTCCACCACACCCATGGCACTAGGAAGGAGATGCATACTAATACTTGCCATCGAAGTGTAGGAGCAGGTAAATTAACGAACACATGCATTACTTATTGGTTTTATGATAGACGTAAGATACCAGAGAGCACAAAGGAAGAAATGGTAACTAGCAGGGAGGGGAAAGAGACGTTTTGAATGGATGAAATGTATCATGCAAGACTAAGTGCTGTACATTGTGCTATCTTAATGAGTTTAAACATTTATTCTAAATGTCAATGGTTTTAACATTTTTAGGTCACAGGCTTATTAAGAGTTTGATGAAATCTTAAATATAATTTGAAGGGGTTCAAAGATCTCTATGAACCCCTAAGGAGGCAAAAGGAATTCACCGAAAGCTTTCATGTTAGGAAGTGACAGTCCAGTAATTTATCAAGATCATTTGGACAGCAGTTTGGAGAAAGACTTGATGGCATGGGGCAAAAAGGAAACTAGGATTTATGGTAATCTAGGTATAAGATAATGGGAGGGAGGATGCAAATGTAAGATTCCAAGAATAGAATATAGGAAATACTAAGGAAACAGAAATGCACCATCCATTAAGACTCAGCATTTGAGGAGAGTTTCATCTCAGACATAATGGCTCTGAGATATTTATAAGGTCCCCAGATAAAGATAGGCAGATGATAGTTGAGTTTACTGGATTGGTACTCTGAAGAAATCTAAGCTGAAAGAAATCTGATGAGTCACCAATACATACACGGTTCTTGGAGACATGAAAATGGATGAATGCCCAAATTAAACCCATAGAAAGAGCAGACAAAAAAGGGCCAACCACAGAACCGTGGACTACTCCAACATTTATAAGTGAGGCAAAACAGTCTGCAAAAGATGTAAGGAATGGTCAGAGACGGATGGGGAATAGAGAGAGATCACCACCACAAAAGCCATGAAGGGAGACAGTTGCAAAAAAGAAGGGTCAAGAAAGGAGAGAACTTTTACTCTCCAACTCATGAAAATTTCCACTTTTGTAGTGAAATGTATGGTGCAAAACTTGTGAGCACCATATACTGACTAGCTATTTTGATTTCCCTGTTCTCCCCAAAAACTATTACAAAACTTCCAACCTTATAGTTAAAAGATATCCTGGACTCCTTTATCATTAAGAAATTAGATAAGAATGGATCCTCAGAATTTATCTTTATCTTCATGCTACTTTATCATCATTCCTCTTGGCTCGGGATGGGGTACTGCTAGGTGTTTTTACAGCTAACCCCTCAATTTCTGGTGTTAGTGCATCCCAATTCCTCCAAGATCTTAATCAATATTCTCTACTGCTAAATTTCAAAATCAACTAACAGGCTAAATCTAATGGTCTCTTTTGGTCTTAAGCTATTTGATCTCATTGCACTGAATTATCATTCAGTTAACCACCAACTTTTTTCCTAAAACTTTACACTCTTCACTTCCAAGATGGTACTCTCTCTCTCAATTCTCCTTTCTATTTCATTTTTTTCTATCTTCTCTAGCTACCCTTAATCACTAGTATTCCTCACAAGGGCTCTGCGGATGGCCCTATTTTCACACTATATGCTATGCCTAGACAATCTACTGATTATTTCAAACTAATATACACCTACATGACTCCCAAAATCCAATATCCAGAACCATTCCACCTAAGACCTATAATTCCAATTCCGTTTTCAAAACGTCTGCCTCAACATTCTCCAGGCACCTGAAATCAAACATGACTAAAATAAAATCCTCTGTTCCTCTCAACCTGCATCCTCTTCCTTTGTTCTCCATCTTGGATACAACTTGAAGCCATTCTCAGTGCTCCCCTACTGCTTGGCCACTTCTCTTTTCTATGACAGAAACTTCTTGACAATGTGTCCTGTTCATTCCCAAAGCCTGTAACCCTAATTCTGGCCTCCTGGACACACTCTTGTACAAAATATCGACTTTGCAAGTAGCCTCCCTGACTTCCGTCCTTTCTCCCTCTCATCTATCCTCAGTTCAATCATGTCTAATTAGTCTTCTCTCTGCTCAATCTTCAATAGTTTCCTACTGCCTACATAATCTAATCCAAATTCCTAGGCATTAGCTTTCAAGTACACTGACACAACCTTTAGAGTAAAACAGACTTAGCTAAAATCCTGGCTCCATCATTTATTCTCACCGTGTTGACCTAGAACAGAATTTCCCAAACTTCTCTAAAGGTAAGAATTAGCTGGTGTGCTCTTCCCTGGAAATGTGGACATATCTGGGTTAGAGTCTAAAAATCTGTGTTTTTAACAAGTGCCCCAGGGAATTATTCTTAAAAAAATTTGGTAAACACTGACCTAGGGCAAATGACTTCATCTCTCTGTTTCTTCATCAGTAAATGATGTTACTACTGTCTTTCAGTGATTAAATTCAATGATCCAAGTAAAATGCCCAGTAAGCACCTGGCAATGCAGTAGGTACTAATTACACACTCATTCCCTATACTAACTTTGAAGTCTCTTTCTCCTACCACATGAGATTGCTCCTCGACTCCCCGAAGATGCCTTGATGTTTAGGCAGCTGTGCCCTTCTCATTCCCTTGGCTTGAAAAATATTTCCTAATTTTCTCAGATTGTTAAAATTCTATTCATTCTTTAAGACCAAGCCAAAAGTTCTGTTCACTCTGAACCCTTCAGATGGAAGAAGTCCTCTCAGTTCCAAAAGCATTTCATTGTTACCTCAATATGGCATTTCTTCCACTGCTTATTAATTATATACATGTCTCACTTACTACACCATAGTCTAGTTTCTTTATGGCCAGCACCTAGACTATCTGACCTACAAAATAAAAATATATACAGTTACGAACCGCATAACAACGTTTCAGTCAATGACAGATCACACATACGCTGCTCGTCCCCTTAAGATTAGTACCATATAACCTAGGTTTGTAGTTGGCTATACCATCTAGGTTTGTGTAGGTACACTCAATGATGTTCATGCAACTGACAAAATCACCTAACGACACATTTCTCAGAATGTACACCCATCATTAAGTGACACATGACTGTATATGTACAGACATAACTTGAAGATACTGCAGGGTCAGATCCAGACCACCATGATAAAGTGAATATCTCAATAAAGTGAGTCACACCAATGTTTTGGTTTCCCGGTACATATAAAATATACGTTTATACTATACTGTAGTATATTAAGTGTGCAATAGCATTACGTCCAACAACACAATTTACATATCTTAATTAAAAAATACATTATTGCTAAAGAATGCTAACTATTATCTGAGCCCTCAACAAGTCATAATCTTTTTGCTGGTGGAGGGTCTTGTGAAAAACGCAGTATCAGTGAAGCACAATAAAGCGAAGCACAGTAAAACACAGTATGTCTATATACAGACAGACAGGTAACATATGAACAGGATTAAATAAAAGATATATTAGCCCCAACTTAAAGAAAAATGCTTATTGGTTTCATTTTTCTTTTATCAAATTCTCAACACTAAGAATGATATGGTCATACTTTTAAAGGGAATATATAATCAAAGCATCATATTGAAAAAGTACATAGCAATAGTTATATGTCAAACTGGGAGAACATGTGAAATAATATCTACAAGGGTCACTCTTTGGCCCACTATTTTGAACACTGTGATTACTAAGTCTGTGAAAGTCAGTAAAATGTTCACTGCATTTTTCCTGAGTAACATCAAACTGGACAGTGTTCATATTAACTTGGAAAATAGAACTATGATGTTCATCATGTAAAAATGTTCCACCAAGAATAGAATAAAGTTCAATATGGGCAAGATCAAGATAGTGTAACATTTTAAAGCATATTTCACAAAGACTAGATGATAGCAAAACACAACTAGTAAAACTGGGGACTCAAGTGAATTCAGTATGAATTAAAATGTAATAATGTACTAAATTTTTAAAAAGTCAATTTTTAAAAAATCAATTTAATTTAGTGAAACAAGCTTTTAATAACTAGTATTTTATAACTCCTAAGTCTTTCTTATTTATAAAAGCTAGCACTGTCTGTCTAGTTTGGTTAAGTAAATTACTGTGTAAAGAGAAAGCAGAACCTAGAAGACCTGGAGATCTTTCCAGTTTTTTAGCCTCCTATGAGCAAATTCCTCTGTCTTCAGTTTTACTTTACAGAGATTTTTCCCTATGAGGAGATTTTTGGATATCTACATTAACAATAATCTAATGTGAATAAAACTGCTAACTCAATAAAATATCTGTAAGTCAATACAAAATGCTCATTTTGTATAATTAGAAGTAAATATGACAGATACTTGATTTTTTGCATTTTACAGGAATTCACTTAATTTACTGCAGCTTTGGAAAAACCATGATGACGCCATACTTACATTCATTCCTATTACAGACCCCACAGATGCCTGTCACAAAACTAAAACAGCATCTTCACTCAGCCAGTTGGCAGGATTTTCTCTTCCACTGCTGGTTCATCCTGTGCTGCAAAAGAAAAAATCTCAACATTAACTTTTCCACATACTAATTAAGATCAACAAAATCAGTCGATTATGTATGATCCTTTCATTTAACAAAACTGAGTGGCAAATTTTATCTTAAAAGTGAAAAAATTTCAAGAGAAGCATGCCTTCTCTCAACACTGCTATTGAACACTATACTGGAAGTTCTAGACAGAGCAAATATATTAGACAAAGACAGGAAAGGCATACAAATTGGTAAGGAAGAAGTAAAATTATCTCTATTCTCTATACAGAAAATCCCAAAGAATCTCCAAGAAAGCTACTAGAGCTAATAAACAAATTCAGCAAAATTGCAGGTTACAAGTTCAATGCACAAAAAAGTCAACTGCATTTCTATATCTAGCAGTCAACAATCCAAAAAGGAAATCAAAAACGCAATTCCATTTATAATAGCATCTAAAAGAAGAAATAACTAGGAATCACCTTAACTGAAGAGGTAAAAGACTTGTACACTGAAAACCAAGAAACACTGCTGAAAGAAATTAAAGAGCTAAATAAATGGAAAGACAGCTAGTGTTCATGGATTGAAGACTATCAAGATCACAATACTACCCAAAGTGATCCACAGATTCAACATAATTCTTATCAAAATGCTAACAGCCTTTTTTTGCAGAAATGGAAGAAAAGTCAATCATCAAGTTCATATGGAAATGTAAGGGACCCGAAATGACGAAAGCAACCTTGAAAAAAAAGAACAAAGTTGGAGAACTCACACTTTCCAATTTCAAAGCTTCAGTAATCAAGACAATGTAGTAGTGGCATAAGGAAAGACAAATACACCAATAGAAGAGAAGAGTCCAGAAATAACCCATATATCTATGGCCATTTGATTTTCAAAAAAGGTGCCAACTCCATTCAATGGAGGAAAGAATAGTCTCTTCAATAAATGCTGGGACAATTGAATTTCCAAATGAAAAAGAATGAAGTCAGACCCCCTACTTCACACCATACATAAAAATTAACTCAAAATGGACCAACAACCTAAATATAAGAGGTAAAACCATACAACTCTTAGAAGAAAAAATAGAGATAACTCTCCATGACCCTGGATTTGGCAATGGATTCCTAGATATGACACCAAAAGCACGAACAAAAGAAAAAATAGATAAATTGGACTTGATCAAAATTAAAAACTTTTGTATATCAAAGGACATCGTCAGGCAAGTAAAAAGACAACCTACAGAATGAGAATCTTTACAAGTCATTTATCTGATGAGGGTTTAATATCCAGAATATATAAAGAACTACAACTTAACAAGAAAAAGACCAATTAGGTAGCTGGCCCAGTGGCACAGCAGTTAAGTGCACATCTTCTGCTTCAGCAGCCCAGGGTTCACCAGTTCAGATCCCGGGTGCAGACATGGCACCATTTGGCAAGCCATGCTGTGGTAGGCGTCCCACATATAAAGTAGAGGAAGATGGGCACAGATGTTACCTCAGAGCCAGTCTTCCTCAGCAAAAAGAGGAGGATTGGCAGCAGATGTTAGCTCAGGGCTAATCTTCCTCAAAAAAACAAGAAAGAAAGAAAGAAAAAAACCAATTAAAAAATTGGCAAGAGGCCAGCCCCATGGCCAAGTGGTTAAGTTCACGTGTTCCCCTCAGTAGCTCAGGGTTCACAGGTTCAGATCCTGGGCATGGACCTACACACCGCTCATCAAGCCATGCTCTGGCAGCATCCCACATAGAAGAATTAGAATGACCTACAACTAAGATATATAACTATGTTCTGGGCTTTTGGGGAGGAAAAAAAGAGGAAGATTGGCAACAGATGTTAGGTCAGGGCCAATCTTTCTCACTAAAAAGCATACCTTTAAAAAAAAAAAGGGGGCAAAAGACTTGAGTAGATAGTTCTTCAAAGAAGATATAGAAATAGCCAAGAAGTACGTGAAAGATGCTCCACATCATGAGTTGTTAGGCAAATGTAAACCAAAACCACCATTATATGCCACTTCACATCTATTAGGATGGCTATAATGAAAAACAAACAAACAAATATAAACATTGGTGAGAATGTGGAGAAACTGGAACCTTCACACACTGTTAGTAAGAATGTAAAATAGTGCAGCCACTGTGGAAAACAGTTTGGAGGTTTCTCAAAAAAGTTAAACATACAATTACCACATAATGCAGCGATTCCACTCCCAGGTATATACCCAAAAGAACTGCAAACAGGGACTCAAACTGATACTTGCACACCAATCTTCACTATAGAATTACTCACAAAAGTCAAAAAGTAGATACAACCCAAGTACCTATCAACAGAAGAATGAATAAACAAAATGTGGTATATAAATACAATGGAATATTATTCAGCCATAAAAAGAAATGAAGTTCTCACACATGCTGCAACACAGATGAGCCCTGAAAACACTGTGCTAAGTGAAATACACCAGACACGAAAGGACAAATGTTGTATGATTCCACTTATACAAAATATGGAAAGTAGGCAAATTCACAGACAGAAAGTAGATTAGAGGTTACCAGGGGCTAGGGAGAGGGACAAAGAGAGAGTTACTGCTTAATGGGTACAGAGTTTCTGTTTGAGGTGATGAAAAAGTTGTGGAAATACACCGTGGTGGTCATTGCATAACACTGTAAATGTAATTAACGCCATTTATTTGTACATTTAAAAATGGCTAAAATGGTAAATTTCATGTTATTTTATATTTTACCACAATAAAAATTTTCTTTAAGTGAAACAAATTCTCTATGGACAAAGTAGCCTACACAGAAGGTATCCATAGCCATCGCCTTCCTACAAGGAGGAAGCGTGTGAGAAGGTTAGGTGGTTACATTAAGTAGGACCTCTGCTATTTATATGTATGTCCAAGTTTATAGCCATTAAGCCAACCTTCTCTCAAGATGCCTCTTGTCCAGGGAATCCAGAGGCACCAACCAAATCATCTCAGCCACTAATCCTCTTCTTCTTGTTTAGTATTTCCTCCTTCCACTTCACCACACCCACTGGAGGAGGCACATATTACATGGAACTTAGAATCAACGATACACAATGACTAAAGAGAAAATAGGCCTCACAGTCATGACAACATAGGAGAGATCTCAATCTTCTTTCAGTTCCATGTGCCTCTCATAGCGTGGGAATCCATCTCCCTAAAAAAATCTAGATTTTCATGTTTAAAGATAAATATTTTTAATATGATACACGGTCTTTAAACACAAGGCAGCTTATCCCATCAAATGTTTAACAGAACAAAAAGTGTTTCAAAACTGGAGAATTTTTAACTGATTAAAAAGGGTTTCTAAACAACCTATCTGTTTTACTCTGAGTTTAGAACTCAGTCTTTACCAGATATGGGCTGCGTTGTTCTGACTCCCCCAACTCTTTCACTTTACCCTCTAGGTGCCTAGTTCAATAGCACCACCGAAGACTCCATTCACTTCCCTTCTGCAGCCTACTCAAAACAGAAACTGCCCATTTTCAGACACCAGACAGGAGGAAACACTCCACTATTCTAACATTGTTACTCTTAACAAAAACAGTTATTCTTTGAAGTCTCTACCATTGGCTATAATCCCCTATAACTGTCCTTTCTTAATCTTTAAGGTGTTGACTTAATCTTCTCACTATTGGCCCTCCTCTTCATCCTAACTCCTGACACACGGCTATGAACCTATTTAAAATATCCATGAAGGGGGCCGCCCCGTGGTCGAGTGGTTAAGTTCTAGTGGTCCGCTTTGGCAGCCCAGGGTTTTGCTGGTTCGGATCCTGGGCGGGGACATGGCACCGCTCATCAAGCCATGTTGAGAAGGCATCCCACATGCCACAACTAGAAGGACCCACAACTAAAAATATCCAACTATGTACCGGGTGGCTTTGGGGAGAAAAAGGAAAAATAAAATCTTTAAAATATCCATGAGAATGAACCATCCAACACCTAACTCAGAGATTCTTAAATTTGCCCCACTGAGGTTGCCTGTTAGAAATGTGCATTCTCAGGCCCTTACTAGAGATTCTAAGCCAGTATACAGGGGTGTAAACCCAGGAATCTCACCCCAAATGATATCAATGCAGGTAATGCATCGATACAATTTGAGAAACACTGTCCTCCGTTTTCAATTCCTCAAATCCTGAATTCAATGAACTTCACCCCACCAGCAGCAACAAAATATCATGGCCACATTTGGAACTAAATGCCACCTCAAACTGCTGCCTCTCTAAAATCTTGATCTCACTCTCAAATTGCAAGCTCTGGTCCTTGCTGGTCACTTACTCACTCATTCCCAAAACTGCTCTTTAATTTCACGGAGACTGGCTCCAGTCTCTGGACCACCTCCTTTCCTTTATTCAGCTCTGATCTCATTTGCTTTCCTACCCAATCTGGAGCCCAGCCATTGTAACTTCTTTCTTAACAGAATCCTTGACTCCCTCTTATCACCGTTTCTCATCTACACGTACTCCACAAACCCCCATCTCTGCATGAATCTTACAATGTGACATCTCAGCTTCCATGCCTTCACCAATAAGTGCTGATAAAGAAAAACAGAAAATTCTTCTTCTCACCCCTCTCTCCAACCAACCACATCAAATTCTGTCAACTTTTCCCCTTAACACCTTTGGAATCTATCCTCTACTGTCTTGCCATTGCTAGTGCCCTAGATTACACCTCTATCATCTCTTACCTGGACTACTATTCAGTCTGATTATCTTGTTTCAGCATCACCCCTCAAATTTATTCACCAAGTCTCTGAGTGATACACTCAAAAGGCAAAATAGACCTCCCATATGTGAAGCCCTAAACTGGCTCTCCAGCATATACAATAAAAAGGCAAAGCTCCTAAGGACAACATTCAAAGGCCTCAATGACCTGAAACCTAAAGAACTCTCTAGTCTTATTTATCTCTCACAGATCAACTCTAGTTATACCAAATTACTAATAGTTCTCCAAACTTCCCTTTGTAGTTCTGTATTTCCTCCTGCCTGATACAGTCTATCTCTTTTACAGCTTATGAATGCTAACAGCACTTCCTCTACCTCCAAAAAACTTGTTCCCTCCCCTATATTTTATACATTCTTCTATTACTGAACTTACCATACGGACTGAAATTATTTGTTTGTTTCCAACTCTTCTATTAAACTACAAGCCACAAGAAGATAGGGACTGTTTGTATACTTCTAGGTGGCTAGTAAACTGCCAATCAGTTTTTGTTGACTTAAACTGATATTTGTTAGATGAATGAAAAAGTTCCTAAAATAACTGTTAAGAGAAATAAAATATCAAAAACCTAAATTTATTTACTCACATAACACAACATTTAAGTTCTAATTGTGAACAAGGCATCCAGCCACAAAAGATAAAAGATATCTAAGTTCTAATCCTTTCTTTAAAGAACTTAAAATCCAACAGAGGGAGTTACTACATTTACAAACATAAAATTCAAGCTATCTTTATATCTTTTGACAAGCTCATCATTTACCCAACTATTGTTCACTTGCAATGAATTCTCCAGAACGCAGATAAAAATATCCAAGAATAAAACCAATTATAGTAAATCTTACAAGCTACAATGACTTTTCCAATTTCTATATCCCATGGATGATTTTCAAAGTAGACTCTACATAGATAATAATGGTTGGGGGAAGGAAAATGAACTAAAACCTATGTAGTAATCTAGATCCCAGCTACGCAAACTGTGGTCCCCAACCAGGAATATCAGCATTACCTGGGAGTTCCTTACAAACGAAAAATCTGGAGTGCCACATCTCACCTACAGAATCATCTCCAGGTGACTCATATGCATATTAAAGTTCAGGAAGCACTAGTAGACCCATTATACCACTGAATCCTCAAAACAACCTTTTGAGATATGATTATGCCCATTTTACAAATGAGGAAACCCAAGCCCACAAGGATTTAATCCAAATCACAATGCTATCAATATTGGGAGATGGGATTCAAACTCAAGTATCTCTTTCAAAAAAATATTTTCTTCAATACACTGTATCTCAGAGAAAAGGTGTAAAATAGCATTATCTAATAGAAATACCATGTAAGCCACATACATCATTTCAAATTTCCTATTAGCCACATTAAAAACAATAAAAATAAACAGGTAAAATTAATTTAAATAATTTATTTTATTTAACCCAATATATTCAAAACATTACTGTTTCCACATGTATTCAATATAAATAAATGGTTATTGTGATATTTTACATTCATGTGCGTGGGTGTGTGTGTACACACTGAAATCACACAACTCAATTCAGACCAGACACATATCAAGTGCTCAATTTCTCCATGTTGCTAGTGGCTACCTTAGTGGGCAACGCAGGTTTAGAATGTTTTGCATATTGACAATTTTTTTTAAACACAAAACTGGCAATTTGCTACAAGAATCAGTGAATAAAGAAAACGAACTCCATGTTACTTTACCCACACCTTTGCTGGCACAGATAAAGAAAATCGCATATTCTGTCGTGATCAAAATTGACTGTTTTAGGTGGTCCCAATTCTGCCAAATTGACTCATCAACTATAGCCTCTGAGAATTATAATGCCAACTGCGCACAACATACAGCATGGCATGTCACACCCAGAATGGTCATGTGAAGTAGCCCTCAGAGAACTTCTATATTTGAAACTAAAGATTTTTTTAAATGGAGGAAGGGAGAGGCTTTTACTTTCAAGAAAGACATAACAGAGAACAGTGTAATTCTAACCACAGGCCAGAATTAATTTGGCAAACATAAATAATTCAAACATATATAAATCCTGCTGCAATGAAGATTTGTAAATTATACACCAAATTCCATACAATTTATGAATACTACAGTAAAACATACCAAATATTTTGACATGCAAATATCAATTAGTTAATGAGTTAAGGTTCCTTCTTTAGGTGCAAATTTATACAGAAATGAACTAGGAAGGCAACATAAAAAGAAAAAAATTTGAAACTAAATATTTCTTAACAACTGTGGAGGAAAAAAGTGACAGACTAAATTTAAAAATATATAAAAGAGTTTAGAGATCATTAGTGGATTTAAATCATTTACCCACTCAACCAACTACATAAGTATGACCGAAAAGGAAGTAATATTGCACTAGTTATAATTTGTGACCACTCAACAAATTCACACTATTATTTGTATATACTATTATTTTCCCTGAAAATATCTAGGATTAATTACAATTCTACTTTCAAGTCAGTCACAAGGTCGACAAAAATCAAGTTTTTTTTCAGATAACCAATTCAAATAAATGATTATCTTTTTTAAAGAACGAATCAAGAAAAGATGCATATAACAAAACCAAATCATAAAGATTTGAAGACTTCCTGTATTCTTCCAATCACTAACAGCTAATGTTTAATAAAATAGTTTTTACTCTTTATTTATTCAAAATACACAAAACAGGAAACATTCTATATAAAAGCTATCAGTGACAGAAAAGAAAAGCACTGGAAACCTTCCACCTTTTGGTATACAAACTCAAAAAAAAAAAGCAAGGGCCAGCAAAAAAAAAAAAAAGGAATAGAGAAATTGGGTGTAATTTAACAGATACAACTTAAAATTTCTTCAGAAAGAGTCACAAATCAAGAGATGTAACCAAACGCCCTAATGTTTCCATTTTTAGCTTTCCCTCTCATCCCTTGTTAAAACTCAGCTTACAGGTCACATTGAGAAACAAGTCTTCAGTCAAAACTCATTTCAACTAAATGGGGCCCAATACTTTACACTATTCTATTTTAAAGAATTATTTCCCTTACTGTATAGCACTTCCCTTTGCAAACATTACTGTATGGCAATCTAAGGCCTCCACAATCTTCATACTCAAGCATTAAACCTTTACACTCCCCCCCAAAAAAATACAGCCTTTATATTTTATTTTAGCAAAACACGAAATGTGAATGTGAAAAATATTGTCTTTTAATCACATCAAACAGCAGTTTCATAGCTTGCAACCATTTTGTAAATAAGAAAGGCTCTGCTACTAATTATCTGTGTGACCTTGGTCAAGTCATAACTCCCAGGTCTCTGTCATTTTACCCTAGTCTATGCTTCTGTAATTCTAAATTCTAAACTTTAATTAACAGGCATTTAGCAACAGGTTTTGTTTTAATTAACCCCAAAAGTAGTAAGCCATGAACACTAAATAGTCCATAAATAAGTACAGGTGGTTGTAGCAGAATGTTAATAAGATGGTTTCCATACCCACAAAGATTGTTCCTAATCCAGCCTGTGGACTCAGGTTCCTTAGGCACAACCAGAAATGAGGCAAGAAAATGAAAATGGCTCAGCACCTTCTATTACTAACACTGGGGGAAAAAAGCATTCAATACCCAACTGACAGTGTGTCAGGAGTTTCACGCTAGTAAATGGCTAATACACAAAATAATATTCTTTGAACAGACCAATAGTGTGAAAAGAAAAGATTTAATACTATCTTTTTCTTCTATTAAATCAAGAAATCATTTTCGGATCCTTTCAAAAACATTCTACCCCATTCTTCCGACAATCCAAGTTGGTGGAAACTGAAATAAAATACTTTACCAGTTGACATATGTCCCCTAAAAGAAAAAACGCCATTTCTCTTTTTCTTCCTCTTGTCTAATGACCAGCTAGTTGGAAAAACATTTTTCCTGATGATTACAATTCCACCAAATTCTAACCACCAGTAAATAACAAAAACCTTCAAATGTTGACCATTATTTTCATTTTTCCCACAACTTACATTGGCCCATTTGAAACATAAATTCTAAATCAAAGATCAGGCTTAACGAAATGCTCCAATTTAAGACATACGAGGCCAAAACAAACACATCCAAAATCTATTTCTAGAGTGGCTCTCACTCTTCCGGTTTTCCGTTTACAATGAGATTTACTTGACCTATTTTCTGTGTTTTTAGAGCACCCAGACACTCAACAAAAACAGTATTTGCTGGTCATAGAAACAGCAAAGCCAACATCATAAACCCTGTTACTTGTGCGAGTCATTTTCTACACGCGTCCTATATGCCACGTCTTTTAAAAGTCTAAATATAGATCCATCTATTAAAGAGACAAAAAACAGTCTTAAGCTTTCCAATTTCTGTAACTATATACTGCTTTCAATGCCAACGTTATTCTTCCACATCCTATTTTAAAAAGTACACACATTGCAAAGGAGGGGTGCGCCCCAGCACCTGAAATGTCAACCATACAAAGACAAAGCGTTTTCAATTATTTCTTGGCTTTCTCCTCCCTCAACTTCACACTGTTTAATATTACAAAAATATTACTGGAACAAAACGTAGGCACTTTCGAAACTTGAACAATAAGTGCTCACTAAAACAGCACTTAGGGAAAAGAAACAAACACATATAAGAAAATGGATTACAAGGAAAAAAGATCTAGTTGCCAGCATGTGTGTGTAAACTCAAAACAATTTTGCAGCCTTTCTCTAGACGCCCAGGGACAGCGGAAGGGCGACAACAAGGAAGACCCGTACTCTCTCAGCCGGGATGGGGGTAGGGAGAGAACTCCGCACCCAGCAGCCACGAGAACAAAGCAACAGCCTCCGCTTGAAGACGCATTGAGGTTTTGGAGGCTCAACGGGTATCGAGAGATCTCTTAATGATTCCGATGCTTTAATAACCATCAAAACAACGAAGACTGTGCAGCGCTGGGTTTAAACCAGGACTCGGTGGAGGGGCTACTCTTCGGATGAGGCAAGACCCAGACCCTGAGCAGGAGGAGGAGGGAGAGAGGAAGAGAAAGAAACGGCTAGAGACACTCTGGGAGAAGACAAAACGCAGGGCCGGTGCGCCCCGGCTGCTATCTGACCCAAGGCCGGGCAGAGGCCTCCACACGGGAAGCAGGGAGCAGGATACCCTCAAACCATCGCCGCCCCTAAATCCTGGGGCCAGACGGTTCCCGGTAGAGGCCTGACACCACGGGAGAGGGGAGGGACCAGGCCGCCACCAAAGGCAGCGACGAAGACACCGGCGGAAGAGGCTGCGCAGTAATGGCCGCTGCTCCGCCTCTCGCACCCCGACCGTGACCAGCTCCGGGCCGTCGCCCAGGGCAGGGGCTGCGGTGGCTCGGACAGCGCCGAGCCCGTCACAGTCTCCTCGCCTGCGACAGCAGCCCCGGTGGGGGCGGCGGGAAGGGCTGCGCTGTCCCTGTCGCTTGGGGCGCACAGCCGCGGCCGCGCCGGCCCAAGGGCGTCCACCACCGTCCCGGCCCCTGACCCCGCCGCCGCCCCTCAGGCCCGGCGCTGAGGGCCCACCCGGAGCGGGTCGCCACTGGAGGTGACACCGCGGGCCGTCACTCCTCTCCCCATGTCAGGATTCCGGAGTGGCAGAGCTGCCCCTGCCCCCGCGAGAGCTTCGCCCCGACTCCCACCTCTCGGGCCCCGGCCGCGGCCGCCTCGCAGTCTTTTCTCCTCGGCCTCGGAGCCCGCAGCGGCCGGGGACGCGCGCGGCCGTCACGTGACCGCCCGACGCGGCGCGGGGGCGGGGCCGCGCGGGGCGGAAGCAGCGCCGTGCACCAGGGAGCTCTCGCCAGCCCCGCCCCTCGCAGTTCCCCACGCCCCGCCCCGGAGCGCGCCGCGCGGCCCTTGCCTGCTCCTGCCTTTGAGGCTCTACTTTTTGGCTGCGTGGGTTCCTGTCGTTGCTTTATGTTTTGCTTTGTAATTTTTGTAATTTGTGATTAGGTGCAGAAGACTCTGAAAGAACGCCGGTCCCCCAGAGATTCGGGGCTGAGGAAGTAAGGCGCATGTAGGACCAGCAGGTGGTGCTGCTCATAAACCCAGCCTGGAGACCCAGAAGAAGCCCTTGGGCGCGCCTAGCTGCATTTTGGGGTGAAGAGCCCTTGGGAAAGTACTGGTTATTCTCTTTCAAAACAAAAAAACCTACCTCTAGGACGTTCCAGTTTATCATCCCTCTCTCCTACACAACCCATGAACAGACAATAGGAAAAATTTGGTATATACTTGAAGATCCCATCTTGAAGAGAGATACTAATATTAACTAACAATGTGCAAGGCGTTGTTCGAAGTGCTTTACACGTTTTAGCTCACAATAAACTATGTGGTGGGTACACTTGTTAGTCCCAGTTTACAGAAACAGGCATAGCTGGGATTTGAATGCAGTCAGGGGCTGTAAGAGTTCATCTAGTCCACTTCTTCATTTTATCAGTTAAGAAAGAGATATAACAAGGTTAAAGGACTTGCTCAAAGACTTTCCTGCTCAAGATACAGCCGGGATCACAATACAGGTATGTTTCCTGGTCCATAAATACTTGTAATTTAGGAAAAGTTATTCACTGGTCTTCACTTGTTCTAGGCACATGTTTAGAACGGGTTCTCTAAATGACTATTATATTCTGTTAATTATGAGTTAATTGTAATTTATATTCTATCTGGAATTAATTAATGGAATTAATCAATAAGAATCCCACTAAAATGCCCTTCCAGGCTTTAAAATCTCTCTTAGCCACACCCATAATCTTAGTCATTTCAGTGAATAGCTCCATCTTTCCTTGTCCAAACTCATCTTTAATTCCTCTCTTTCTCTTATGTTCCATGTCCATTTTGCAAACAATCTGTTGGCTTTTCCTTCAAAACACGTCCCGAATCCAACTACTTACCGTCTCTGCTATAACCTACAACATCTGTTGTTTGGATTATTGCAGTAGCCCAGGGACTGGTTGTCTTGCTTCTGTCCTTGCTTTCCTTTAAGTTTATTCTCAACACAGAAGCCGAAGTAAACTTATGAAGAAGAAAGTCAGATCATACCATTCCTCTCTTCAAAGTCTTCCATGGCTTCCCCAAACAGAGTAAAAACCGTTGCCTGTCTGACCTCACAAAGTGCTCACTCAGCCTTGTGTTCCAAGACAACTCTACACAAGCTCTCAACCTCAGTCTTTGCGGTTGCTGTTCCCTCTGCTTAGAATGCTCTTCCCCTTAATAGCTTCCTCCCTCTGTTTGTGCTCAAATGCGATCTTGTCAGTTAGTCCTCTACTTGCCACCCTATTTTAAATCATGACATCACCCCCTCCCAGTATTTCTTATCCTCTCCCTTTATTTTTTCTAAGACTTTTCATAATGTAAGGGATGATTTAGTTTGCTTATTCATCTTTATTGTGTGTCTCTCCACACTAGAACATAAATCTCTTGAGGGCAGGAATTTGTGTTCTGTTTTGTATCACAACTGCCAAGAATAGTGCCTGACACTATTAGAGAGGCTCTCTGTAAATATATGTTGAATGAATAAATGAATATGTGTGCACACATTTATATACCAAATAATATATAAATAAATAAGAAATTCTTATTTTTCAGCAATTGTGTATATATAGGAGAGCTGAATGTATGGAATAATATGCACCCAACCTCCACCAGCCACCTGAAAGATAGTGATGTTTATCTCTATGAACAATATAGGATAGCACCTGTCAACATTGTCAGAAGTGTTTTAAGGATTGGCACCTGGGCTAACAACTGATGCCAATCTTTTTTTTTTTCCTCTGCTTTACCTCCCCAAACCCCCCCCGTACACAGTTGTATATCTTAGTTTCAGGTCCTTCTAGTTGTGGGACGTGGGACACCGCCTCAACGTAGCCCGATGAGTGTGCCATGTCCGCGCCCAGGATCTCAACCCTGGGCCGCCTCAGGGGAGCGCGAACCCAACCACCCGGCCACGGAGCCGGCCCCAGAAGTGTTTTAAAAGTAATTGGTTTCCAGTAATTGTTAAACTCTCCAAACTTTCAAGTGATTTACTTAAAGAAATAAATCAGAGCCTAACAGATTCAGGGCATTTCTATAATAATGTTACTGTCACTGGCATTCTATTTTGCTTCATTGAATCAAAGATAAAGGAGTTGCAACATACTGGGAGGAATTTCTCGTTATTCATAACCCACTGTCTAGTTCCCACAAGTGTATAAAATGCTTCATGAATACCACATATCTCCTCCAGGCACCCCTCTTCCCCATACTATCCTCCCAACACCCAAAAACGTTAGATGTTATTTGTTTTGCTTAGCTTGGTCTCTGTCCTACCATTTGATGTTGTTCTATTTACAGTAATCAAATAATAGCTACTTTTCTAGTAGAATTCCTTTGTTAATAATGTGTAGTAGACAGTTTTCTTTGTGTTTTTCCTTTACCTAATGTGATAATCAATGCTCTCTCTTTTACTGGTTCTCAGTGTTCCTACTGCAGCCCCAGAAGTTACAACTGAATTATGATAATTGTATGCCTGAGAAATAGCCCAGCACAAAACAGTCCCTGACTCAGATTTTACAGTTTGATTGTAAAGTTGATGATGCCTTTCCTAACCCTGGTTGTATATATACATGATGTATGTATTGATTTTTAGATGTTTTATGTTGACAATATCAGCTATTATGTTACCTCCAGAGTCCGTGCTTGTTCATTAGATGACATGACCTCTCATTGAGCATAGCGTTGAAAGATAAGAATAAATGCTCTATTTTGTTTTTTGACAGAATCCTTCATTATTTTATAATGAAAGAAAAGAATAATATATTATTCTTTTAATAAACTGACACTTAGACAGTGCACCCTATTATGTAACGGAAATACCCTACAGTTGTACAGGCAGCAAATATGTTTTTTCTCAAAGTGGTTAAGATTTAGGAAGTCAACATTCAATGGTTTTATAATCATGTACATTGGGGCATTTATTTATTTATGGAATTATATGCATATCAGTTATTGGTTTATTATAACCTAGAAACTTGAAATATTTTTCACAGTAGTGTATCAGTTTGGATCCTGTTTGGAAAACAGAAACCACCTTAAGTATTTCAAACAAAGGGAATTCAATGAAGTGAATTGGTTGCCAACGTATTATAAAACTGGAGGAGCCAAAGAAGGAAGATGAGAATAACCTGAAATCAGTAAATGCGGAAAGTCACCAGCTGTGCTAAGGTTGGAGGAACAGAGGTTTACGGGTGTCCCAGGAGCCTAGTCACATTCTCCCCAAGGATGTTGGAGCATTTCTGTTTGAACTGCTGCAACAGGAAGCCAGGAGCCTGTATGCTTACTGAGGCTGCCGGAATCCGGGAACTCATGGCCACCAGCAGTCATCTACCTCTGCCACTGCCAGAGCCAGGAACACGAAAAGAATCACCTTCTCCCTCCCACCTTCGATTTACTTATGAGTGTCTTCCATTGGTAGAAACACAAGAAACAAATGGTCAGTGGATTCTGGAAAATGACCTTTTCCGGCTCCCTTAGATATAAAGCAGAATATAGAAGTGCCATTGTGAGGCTAGGCATCAACAGACAAGGAAGTCACTGCTGCTCTGACCAGAACTGAGTTTCTTCATTTGTTCTTCCTCCTTGTCTCTGATTTCTATGGAGGGTCCATGAGATTCTGGGAAACACTACTCCATTCTTGTAAATGTAGCATGTGAACTGGACTAAGTCAATGAGTACATACCAACCCCAGGGTAGTGACTGTAAGATGTGGACGTTTGACCTAAGACAGTGGTATCATGTAAAATTCTGGAACTTTTGCTGAGAGTTTTGGGATACGGACCCTCTCCTGGTTTGGGTGGCATCAAGTGCAGTTGTCGCACCTTGAGCTGCCTCATTCATATTGCTACCATGAGGAAAGCAAGCCTGCAGATAAAACTGATAGATGATGGAGAGAATGCCAGAGGTCTGTTGAAGCACACTTATAGGCTGCATTTTCTCTGAACTTCTCAATTCAAGAAGTATAGCCCCTATAATGTTTAAGTGAGTTTGAGTTAGCTTTTTCTGTAGTATTTGCAACAAGAAACATCCTGATACATGATACAGTTGCTACATTTGGCAACAAACAGTCTTATACTCTAGCTACGTACTTTTGGATTTTTAGCTCTTACACTTTCTTGGTCCTACTAAACTGTTAGAAATATAAAGCAAAATGTGGGAAAAAACCCTGTTTTGCACAGCTGGTACATCTCTCAACTTTGATAGAGCACATAGATTTTTAAAAGGTAATAACAAGGAAAAATTGCAAATTTTAAGGGTGAATCAATGTATACACAATAAACTTTATATTCACAAGAGAAGAATATACCTTTTATATTCAGATGCCCATGCAGTAATTACCAAACAGAGAAAGGGGAAAAAAGAAACTCATATACTTAGTCTACAAAGAATATTTCAATAAATTTCTCAAATCAAGTTCATCAGGTCAGATTTTCTGATAACAATGTAATTAAACTGGATGTTAATAACAAAGTATTAAATGGGGAAAAAAATCTCTGTCATTTCAAAGTTCAAAGTAAAGTCTCTAAATCTTGGGCCAACGATAAAATCAATATTGTAATTTGAGACAATCTTAAAACAAGAATAACAAGAACACAATGTATTAGCATTTTTTGAACGTGGGCAAAAGTTAGCTCAGAGAAAATTTCATAGTCTTATAGTTTTTATAACTAAAAATAGAGAACAAAAAGAAGAATTTTAGAAAAGGATACAAGAAGAGAGGAATAAAATCCTAAATATAAAAATCAACGTAGAATTGATAATCTAGAAGTTTTGTATGATTTAAAAATAAATGCACAATATGAGATAAATCTTGGGCAACTTTTATTAAGAAAAGATGTAAAATACAAGTGAGCATTATTAAGAATGAGAAGGAAAAACAGCCATAGATATGGAAGAAGTTAACATTACCAGCTAACGCTGTACTAATAACTTTGAAAATTCCAGTGACATGAGTAACTTGGAACATACCAATTTTCTTTGTAGACAAATATTTCCTACATTTTGAACTAACTTTGCCTTCGATGTGGAATGTTGCTATGGTCTGAATGTTTATGTCCCCACAAAGTTCATGCTAAATTCTAAATTCCCAAAGGTGATGATATTAGTAGGTGGGGCCAATGGGAGGAGATTTGGTCATGAGGGTGGAGCCATCATGAATGGGATTAGTGCCTTTATAGAAGATATCCCATAGAGCTCCCTAGCCCTTCCACCTCATGAGGATACAAGGAGAGGTCTGCAACCTGAAGAGAGCTCTCACTTGACCAGCTGGCACTTTGATCCTGGACTTACGACCTCCAGAACTATGAGCAATACATTTCTACTGTTTGTAAGGTGCCCAGTCTGTGGTATTTTGTTATAGCAGCCCAATGGACTGAGACAAATCTCCTTCCCTGGATCTTCCATCATTCCTTCTTGTCAATGAAGTCTTGGCTTAAATGTCACTTCCTCAGAGAGGTTTTTCTCTTTTTTTTTTTGGACTACCCATAATTCTCCAGCATCCCTCAGCCTGTCACTCCCTATCTGTATCACACTCTTAATTTCCCCAGAGTGTTTTTCATTACTTGATATTTTTAAAATTTAATTCTTGGTTTATCTGTCTTTGCTTCTAAGAATGTAAATTCCTTGAAAATAGGGACTTTGTGAGTCTTCACTGCCCAGTGCTCATAGAACAGAGGCACTTAGTTGGTATTAATAAAAGTCTATGTAAACAAGTAAAATAATTTTTTAGGAAAATAAAAACGACTAGAATCACAAAACTATATCCACTAATCATGGAATTACTTCAAAAAATAGTGCCAAGGTATAACAGTTTTGCTGTTGAGCCCTTCAAGCTTTCAATAAATAAAAACACTCTATGCTATATAAAATGTTTGATACTCCAGAAGATGATGACCAGTTGTTCAATTATACATTTAGAAAACCTGAAAGAATAAATTGTAAAATTCTTAGAACTAGAAAAGACTGAAGTCAAATATTTAGATACAAAATAAATGTACAAAAATTTAAATATTTTAATTAAAATATTAAAATAAATATTTGTTATTAAATGTTATTATTTTAAATTTTTTTGAATTAATAAGGACTTAATTTGAAATTAAAATTTCAAATCAAAATCTGAAAAGAAGTTGTTGAAGATGGGCAAGTCATTCTTCAACTTACCCAAAAATGCAGGACATAATAGCTGCTAGTAAACAGGTATATAGTGTTTGATGAAGGAAGGATAAGATCTTAACAAGAAAGGCTATATTTTTAACAAATAGTTTTGAAGAAAAATTGCCTACTTGGAGAATAAATATATTACATTCACATCTTATACTATAAAGCAAAGATTGCAAATTGGCCATCCTTGAACCATAACTGAGCCACAAATGTATACTGTTTGTTGCATGGTATTTTAAAAATCAGAAGAATTTTCATCAAAATGTAAATGTTATAAAGAAAAAAGCTTGGGAAGAAAAAGCAAATCAGAAGATATGACAGCACTGGACCTGCATTCCCAGATGGCAGCTATTGGCATGAACAGAGGAGTGGCGGCCCCTCGGTGCTCTGCAATTTGGCATATTTCTTCCTACCTCCTGTTTTTACACCAGCTTGCCTCATGCATTTATGTGAATGGCTCCACTCCTTAGCCATTTTAGTTTAAAAACTCCAGATGGATCAGATGTAAAAGATATATCAGATATAAAACCATAGAATAAATTAGAAGAAAACACAGGTGGATGTTTAATTGGTTCTTGTAAATTGGCCAAAGCCAATTTGATCAAGTACAACTCTTAGGTAATTTTGTTTATTAAGAGTAGCCTCCAAGGACTAGAGGTGTGTGAGGATTAACTACTTCCCCACAATCTCTCCATCAGGTTATAAAGAAAGCAATTCTCAGACCAAATTCTTCCACACATACAGCCATTTATTGTTTTTATTAGAAATTAGGCAAAACATCTCCTTAGGGATCAAGTCTTGGTGCCATCCCTAAGCAAACAGGATATAGGGCTCCCTAGATTCTTCAATACTGTTCAAGCAAGGGTAGGAACTGTCTCTGAAATTTTTTGTCCAATGTACATATCTCAATGTCATTAAGTTCACCAAGAAAATCTCATCTCACCAACAAAAAACCTTTTCTACCGTCCATATGTTGACTAGCAAAAGTTCAGGTGGTCATCAGAGATACATTAGCTTGAAGCACTTGTAGTCTTTGGAGTGTGGCCTTTCTGTTGAATGCTAGCAGATCACTGTTTGGATGGGAAATACTGATTAGGGCAAATGACCACACATACCATGTAGCTTAAGCCAAATAGCACATACATGATAGTACACTGTCTATGCCAAGGTTATTTAAAGTGAATTATAGACACCATAATACCACCCTTTTTCAGGAAAGCACTTTCTAAGCATAAAAGAAATGGAAGAAATTATAGAGGAAAAGGATATTTGATGCTATGAAAATGGCAAGGTTATGTACATCAAAAATACATTAAATTAAAAGGGGAATGAAACCTATTGGAAATAGTAGTAGTAATTATTTCCTAAGTGAAATACATATTATGTTTATTATATGTATACATATGCGTAAATGTACACATTTACATATTATATATGTGTGTATGTTTCTGCCTTCCTCTTTGTCTTTTTATATGTTACCTTATTATGCAAGAATGGTTACTTGGATTTTCACTCAATGTGTAGGGTACGTATGCTTGCTCTGGAATAAGCAGTTCCCTTCACTCAAGCATTCTCATCTTGTTTCTGTGAGATGCTGCTGCTGCTGATTCTCTTGAGTGTTACTCTGCTGGCCCCAGACCCTCTACTGGTTACCACTGAGGAAACCCCATCCTGGTTTTGGGCAAAGAAAACTCTCCTGCAGTCCAAATAACTGGGAGTTTTTCGTTTGTTTTACTCGTTATTGGAGAGGGCAGTTTTTTGTTTTGTTTTGTTTTGCATGAAACAAGGTGCCTCCCTTGACATGGGAGGACTCCACAACCACTGTCATGGATAGTGGAAGCTCCAGAAAGTAGCTTATCTTTCTTCATTGTTGTTGCTGTTGCATCTCATATAGCAAGCAGAGATTCCCAGCAGTCACCACAGGCAGGAATAGTTCTAGAATAACATCCAGGTGTCAGCATAATGCCTCCAGCCCCAGAGAGTGAAGAAAGACCCTTTCTCTCCCAAACAGAGGCCTACGTCATTTCCTACTCTAGTATTAACCACTTCCCAGAATGATTAATCTTGAGAAAATCCTTTCTCTTATTAAAAAAAAAAAAATCATGGTCTTGCACCAAGGTTCAACTGGCAATCACGACATCATTATACATTGATATCTTTCCCAAAACCTGTGTTGTTTAGTCATGCAGTGGACATCTGTTGTGTATGCCTGCCAAAAATCCATTTCCTCTTCTTTTGAAATGGTGCCCTGAGTGTACATTGAATAAACTACTCCTTCACTATTGGATACAACCGTGGAACTATCAATCGAGATGTCCTCATTCCCCTGGCCAAGGGATGCACATGTGACCCAAGCTATACCAATCAAAAGCTTTCTGCTCCTTGGAATTGAAGCTCATGTGGAATGTGGAGAAAGGTGGAAAAAGCAGTTGGAGCTCATCAATCCCATCTGGCTGCGACTGTCCATTAGTTTCCGTTTTCCCCATAAATACTTTGGCTCGTGACTTTTCCAAGACTCACTCTGACATTGTGAAAAGATGTCCTATATTCTTCAATGCTCCAATATTGTTAAGCTGGATTGGTTTTTGTTTTTTACACCTAAAGAATCCTAACTGATACAAACTGTTCTCGTGATTGCATTTTTGTGTAAGTGTGCTTTTCCTCCAAATCTCCTGTTCCTCGGTTGCATCTATCTACTAGGATAGACTCCTGAATTGATCTTACCAACACCGTCTGCCCATCTGGTCTACTTTTCTTGTGAGATACTGGATCTACCCACAGGATGAGACTAGGATCAGATCACACCTGGAATGTGGTTATTGAGGTCAAATGGGTGTCATGACTCATTTTAAATTATAGTACTTTCATTTTTGCTTTTTATTACCTTGAATTGAAAGAACTTTATGATTTCCTCATGGAAAGAGAAGAAAATGAATGAAAATAATGACCAATGATGTGGAGATTCTTCTTTCCCCTCTTGTTGCCACCTGGCAGGAATGAATAGGCCAATACAGGTATAATCACTCCTGTTTCTGCGTTCTGGGGCAAAAAAATATTTATCTTTGGGAAGACACTCCCCTTTTTTGTTTTAGACATCTTAAAAATATATCTTTAATCATACAGGTCTAAGGCAAAAACCTACCTGTGAGATGATAGAAAATATATATATTGGTCTCTGCCACTGGTATCTGGCACAGAGCTCCTAAAAGTCCTTGTAATTTCCTAAGTGATAAGAGCATGCAGAGCATCTTTTGTTCTAATGTTTGCTCTTTGACCTGGGTTCCTGATACTGAGCTCTTAAATCCTTTGGAATTCTCTGAGTGATAACAATGTCTTTACTTTAGTAAGGTGACTCTTGGTGGGCTCCTGGATGGAGGCTAGTCACCAGAGAGACCAAGATATGATTAAAAGCCTGGAACTTTCAACCCCAATCCCTATTCTTCAAGAAAGAGGGGCTGGAAATTAAGTTAATGATAATCATGCTTACAGGATGAAGCCTTCGTAAAGATCCCAAAGATATTAGCTTTAGGGAGCTTCCAGGTTGCTGAACACGTGGAAGTGCTGGGAGAGTAGCGCACCCGGAGAGAGCATGGAAGCTCTGCGCCCCTTCCCACATACCTTGCCCTACACATCTCTTTCATCTGGGTGTTCATCTGTATCCTTTATTGTTTCCTTTTACCATAAACTGGTTCCATACAATATTTGGGACATACTTATACAAAAGAGTTATTCATTATTTATTGAAATTTAAGTTTAACTGGGTATTCTCTATTTTTATTTGCTAAATCTGGCAACCCTAATCTGGGAAGAAATGACATCTTTAAGATACTGAGTCATCCTTTTCACAAACACTCTATAATCTCCATCTGTTTAGCGTTTATATCACTAAATAATTAGGATTATATATCTTCCTTATTTTGTTAGATTTAATCCTAAGTGACTTAAAATTTCCAGTGTTGTTTTGAATGAGATCTCTTGATCTCTTGAGGAATCCTATTGATTTTGTGCAGTGATCTCATACAAAGTGATCTCAGGCAACTTTGTTGAACTTTATTTATTTATTTATCAAGTGTCTTGAATTTTTGTATCCACAATAATATCACTTAAAAAGAATGAGCTTTATTTCTTTCTTTCTAATCCATATCCTTTTATTTCTTTTATTTTACTGCCTAGACTTGGACCTCCAATACAATGCTGAATAGAAGCAGTAGTAGCCAGTATCTTTGTCTTGTTCCCAATTTAAAAGGAATATATCTATGATCTTATCAAAAATATTATATTTAGTGAAGGTTTTTAGTAAATAGTTTTGATCAGGTTAAAATTTTTCTATTTCTAGTTTGCTAAGAGTTACTATTAATAATGATGATGATTATCATGAATGCATATTTAAACTTATCAAAAATTCTTTCTACCTTTAGAGATCATCATATCACTTTTCTCCTTTAATTTGTTAATGTAGTAAATGTACTAATAGATTTCCTTATATAAAAATATCTTTTACTTCTTGGGATATTCCCAACTTAGTTATGGCACTCTCAGAGACACACACACACAAGCAAGGGTGGATTCCATTTGTTAATATTTTGTTTAGAGAGTTTATATTCCATGTGACATCAGCTTATAATTTTCCTTTCTGATAGTATTTATGTCTGATTTTGAAGTGAAGGCTATATTGGTCTCATAAAATGAGATCACTAGAGGGGAATTTGTTCTTTTTCTAGCCATTAGTTTTCATAATTTTAGGTTACTCTTTTTCTTGAAACAATTATATAATTCTCAAATTTCAGCCTGCATCACCATATAGATTCATTGGCCTCACACCCAGAATTTCTAATTTAGTAGATGTGAAGTGGAACTTGAGAATGTGCATTTCTAACAGGCTCCTGGGTGATTCGGATGCTTTTGAACTGAGGGCTGGAATTTAAGAACCGCTCCTTTAAATATTTGGTAAAACTGATTTATAAAATCTGATGGGCCAAGTTGTTTGTTTCGTTTTGTTTTCTTCAGTAATGGGTGAATTTTAAACTATTAATTCACTATCTTAGTAACCTAGTTCTGATCTAGTTTCCTTTGGGGTCTATTTGGTAAGTTATAGTTCTCTAAGAAATTGCTCACTTTTTCCAAGTTTTCATTTATGTGGGCAGAATTATTCAGGATATTTTCTTATAATATTTTAAATCTTTACTGCATTGGGTCCTACTTTTCAGTTTTGATACTGTTTGTGATGTCTCTCCAGTGGTGTGCTAGAGCTGGCTTGTACCAGCTCCCAAAGCCAAGTCTGTGCTTCTCTTCCGAGTTTGCATACAATTACATCAGGTTGGTAGATTAAAACCAGCGATAGTGGGAATATTTACACTATGGAAATCAGAATTTACACAAGTTGAGGCCTACCCCAACTCCAGAGAGAGCTGGTTTAGCAGCACAGCGCGCTCTCTCTCTGTCTTCCCTCTCTCCTTCTTCACCTCTCTTCCTCTCTCTCTCTCCCATCAATCTTGTTGTATATTTTTCTATTTTATTAGTTTTTCTCAAAAAAATAATTTTTTAGTTTATTTAATTCTCTGGTTTGTATCTTTCTTTCTTATATTAACTGATATTCGATCTTGGCTTTATTATTATCCTTGTTCTATTTCTAGGATTTACCCTGTGGATTATTTTTTTAAGTTCTTGAGTGGATGATTAGCTCATTAACTCTTTGTTTTTCGTGTTTTGTAATATGTGCGTTCTTAAGTCTATACATTTTGCTCTAAAACTGTTGTAATTGCATCCATAAGTTTTGCTAGATGGGAGTTTAGTTGTAATTCATGATTAATATTTAATAGTAAACACTGTCCATTATGATTTCTTCTTTGACTCGTGACTTTTCTAGAATTGTGCTCTTTTAAATGCCCAGATATTTTTTACTATGATTTTCATTTATTTGTTTATTTTTTTTTAGGCTATACATTATTGATTTTTCATTTTGTAGCAGAGTATAGAATGTGGTTATGTTATTAATTTTTTGGCATTTGTTGAGAATATTTTGTGGTTCAGAACCTGATCAACTTGCGAAAGTATCTCATTTGAGCTCGAAAAGAATGCGCATTCCCTAATTGTTCTCTAAATTATTAATTTTGTCACTCATATCTTTAAGAAAATGTATCTGCTTTAAATAGCTGTTTCTGAGAGCAATGTGCTAAAATTTTCCACTATGGAGATACTTTGTCACTCTTCAGTCTTCCTGTTTGCCTTAGAACCCCACCCTGGCTGCTGGATCTGATTGAATACTCTGTGGGCCGTGGCATCCGCTTCCCTTTCCCTCTCTATGCTTTCTTTATTTCTGTTTATGGCTCCTGGAGTTTTCTTGTCTTTCTTTCAAGCTAAGAGTTGTATTAAGCCATTTAAAAAGTTCTTCATCCAGGATTCTCTTTGTAGTCAGAGGGAGGCCGTCTGTGCTAGTTGGACTGGCTGTGTTTGGTCATGGTCTTCCGCTTTCTCCTTCTGCCTTGAATTTCTTTTTATGGAGATAAAAATTCCAACTTTGAGCTTTATTAGTTCCTTTCATTTATATATTTCTTACTTTTCATTTACTGTTTTTTTTCCTAATCTCTTGGATTGGACCCCTTATTTTCTTGTCATTATTTTGTACTTAATTTTATAAAAGCACCTGAGACTTTTGATTTCTCTATTAAGAATTTTTTAAGGAAAGATATATGTCTTGAATATCATTTTCTTAATTTCCATTTATAGCATTGTTCTTTGTCTGTTCTTCTGTATCTGTTTTTTTTTAATTTGTTGAGGTTTTGCTTGTACAAAATTATGATTTAAAAAAAATTTTTCCTATTACAAGGACACTTGAAAAAGCCATGTAATTTCTGTAGAATTTAGTCAATGCATAGTTATTATATAAATCTTATTAATGAAATTATGCAGTTATACCCTATATGTAAAATTTTTGATCTAATTAACCATTCATGAACTGAGAGTGACATGGCACATTTATTTATTCCTTTTGTGCTTCTGAAAATTTTTTATTTAACTATTTTGTGTTATATTTTTAATGGTATTTAAATAAATGGTATTTATTCAAATGGTAGTTAAACAAATTAGTTTAAAATTTAAAATAGGTGTGATATATAAGA
The DNA here is from genome assembly GCF_021613505.1 of Equus quagga. Taxonomy (NCBI): domain Eukaryota; kingdom Metazoa; phylum Chordata; class Mammalia; order Perissodactyla; family Equidae; genus Equus; species Equus quagga. The sequence goes on from NC_060277.1 coordinate 9,763,398, forward strand.
AATGCAATGATATATACAGCTGCATGACTATTAAATAGTCTTGTGGCTTTTACTCTTCATCCCTATATATCACTCTTTTCCTGTTTATAATTTTTTTGCTTGAATTATAATTTGTTATTGCAAGATTCCATAAATAAATGCATCCTTTATATTTTCTACATTGCTCATACATATATATAGTGGTCAACATGATCAATTCTGAGAACAGACCATATATACATCTCAAATCTGTGATATACTCACTGTATGTCTCTTTGTCTATTTCCTCAACTATAAAATGAAGATAAGTGTAGGGTCTGGCCCCGTGGCCCAGTGGTTGAGTTCGTGCACTCGCTTCAGCGGCCCAGGGTTTCGCTGGTTTGGATCCCGGGTGTGGACCTAGGACGGCTCATCAAGCCATACTGGGGCAGCGTCCCACATACCACAACTAGTAGGACCCACAACTAAAATATTCGTCTATGTACTGGGAGGTTTTGGGGAGAAGAAGGAAAAATAAAAACAATTAAATAAAATGGAGATAGGTGTAGAATCTACTTTATAGGGTTGTATTGAAATTAAATACTATATTATGTGTAAAGTGCTTAACCACTCTATTATATGTAATCTTAAATTATCTATCATCTATCTATATATCTATCATATGTAATACAGCACTTAGTAAATAGTAAACGTTCAATAAATGTGAAATCAAAAAATAAGGAGAATTATCCCTAAAGCAGCATTTGGATACTGACAAATAAATTTTTAAAAAATAGGAAGCTGAACATATCCTAGGTGAATACCATTGAGTCTCTGACTCATACTATTAGTGGAAGTGAGTTAGGGTTTTTAAATTTAGGCAGAGTATAATTCTATTAATAAATAACATTTGTTTGGGGGTATAGTTTACAAGATAGTTCAAATTTTGAAAGTTTTGATTGAATTATGTGTTAGAAAGATATCTTTCTGTTTGAAGCAGGAAAGTATTATGGTGAAGATGGTGGTAAAGAATTTGGCATTGATGAGCAAGAGATCTGAAATGGGGTTGAGAAAGGAGTTAGAAAGGTCAGAAAGGAGGAGTTTATTTTAGATTAAAATAGAGATATATGTTGACAAGAGATCTGCAAGACAGAATTGAGAAAAAATAGGAACAATTGCAAAGGAATAACACACTCATCTTGGTGAACATCAACAGTTTCCAGTGTTTCAACGTAAATCTTTAAAAACTAAGTCCTTTACACATCTATAAATTCCAAGAATTTTTAAAGGAGAAGTTAGCCTTTATTTATATTTGAAAAATAAATATTTAAAAAAATTTATGAGCACCTACTTGTTTAAAAATACACTTTAAAATTTTAAATTAGAATTTTCTATTCCAGTCAAGGTGAACTAAGAAAGACCAAATCTTATCCACATCCATTGCCTTAAACAACTGCTAAAAGAGATATATGAGAAATAAAAGTGTTCAGACATTGGACAGCAAACAGCACAGGACTGTGACCCCTAAGAGAAGAGAAATAAACAATATGAGCCCTGTGACTTTACCAGTTTATTACTTAGAGACAGTTTTCATGCTGCAGTCCAGTTATTGGAGCCCAAAGAGAGCTCAGCTGAAGAAAAAGAAAGAGTTCGGGGAAGCTGTGTTGGCTAGAATTTGCTGGTGAGACTACTGGAGAGGAAAAAATTGCAAAAAAAAAATTCGTGAGATTTTTAGAATGAACCCTTGAGTCTTTAGCTGAGAAGTGATCTACACATGAGTTTGAGGAAAACTACCTGAGGATCACAGAAAGAACCACCATGAAGGAGTAGCAGAATAATTCCTAGAAATCACACAGGGTTGAAAGTTGTTCACATTCCTACCCACAAATATGTAAAGACCTGATAATACAGAATTCATCAGATAGAATTCTCAAGAGTATCACTTTAGTGGGACTACATTAATCCTAGACTGAAGGCTGCTTTAGACACTGTTCTGATGACTTCCTATTCACCCTGTTGGTGAAGGAGGGGTTCCCCACCCTACATAGCATGAGATGGCTGAACACATGGCACCCAAAAAATGGACAGAAGAGATTGGTGGAAGTTTATTGACCACGTATACTCACAGCTTGAGAGTGGACACCATATGCCAGCCATGCAGGGCCACATGGAAGTTGCACTTGGGAGCAACATAACCCAAAAGGGGCTGTGGGAGGCAGGCTTTGCAGTAACAAGAGATGTCCCTTGGTTCTTAAAAGATGTTGTGATTTGCTTGTTTGAGTAATTTTGTAGGCTGGCCATGAGGTGAAACATGTCAGGTGGAGGACCAAGTGCAGTATAACTTGTCAAGCTGATAGTGGAACTAACCAGATGGGTAGCCCTTCCCAGTGGGTGGAGGACATATCTGATGAGAGCAGGGCAACTCACAGCTAGGCCTTTGGGGGCCTGTGTGGCTCAAAGATATCAAGGCAGCACTTGAAATTTCAGTTTTTATGCTACAGACACACTATAATAAAGTTTAAAAGAAGACTCAAAGTAATTCCAGGCAACAGGTAAGTAACTACCTGTTATATAAATTATCTGTATCTTACATGTTACAATTAACAAGCCAGAACAAAATTCAACACAACTTAAAAGGAATATAACAAAATAGAGCAACCACTAGAAAATGTCCATTAACAATCACAATTAAAATTAAAGAAATTTTTTTGCAAAAGATTAGAAAAATATGATCCATAACTATTATAAAAATCCATCAATAGAAATTGATCCAGAAATAATAGATGATGAAATTAGCATTGCTATATACACAGTTCTTATAAATATGACACACATGTTCAAGAAGGTAGAGCAAAACATGAAATGATGAGATCTTTTATATAGAAGATATAAAAACATCCCACATTGAACTTCTAGAGATGAAAAATACAGTATCAGAAGTGAAAAAATGCACTGTATGGAATTCAGAACAGACTAGACACAGTAGAAAAAAAGGTTAATGAACTCAAAGACATAGCAATAGAAACTACAATGAAGCACAGAGAGGAAAAAATTGATTCAAAAAAACAAAACAAAGAATCAATGTCCAGTAGGACAATATCTAGCAGTCTAATATATATGTAATTGAAATCCCAGAGGAAAGGGATGGGTGGGGGTAGTCTCAGAAAAACATTTGAAGAAATAATGGGTAAACGTTTTCTAAATTTGCTGTAAACTACAAACCCACTGACCCAGGAAGCTCAATAAAAATAACTCAGAAGGCCATGCCAAATCACATCATATCAAATTACGAAAAACCAGAGAAAATTTTAAGAGCAGCCAGAGAAAAAGTCACATTAAAATGCAGTACATCTAAGCATAACAACAGGAACAATGGAAGCCAGAAAATAGTGAAGCACCATCTTCAAAGCACTCAAAGAAAACATGGTCAATCTAGAATTCTTTAGCCAGTGAAAATATGTTTCAAATATAAAAGCAAAATAAAACTTTTTTGTCAGACTACTAAAAGTTGAGAGAATTCATCGCCACTGGACAAGAACAAGAAAAATTGTTGAAAAAACTTCAGGCAGAGGAAAATGATATTAGAAGGAAATTTTGATTTAAACTAAGGAATGAAAAGCACCTGGAACAGTAAATAAATGGGAGATGGATATTTTATTTTTACCTCATCTTTTAATCTCCCCCCAAATATAATGACTGTTTAAAGCAAAAATAATGTGTTGTGTGGTTTAAAACATTTGTCAATTAAAATATATGACAAAAACAGCACAAAGGACATGAGGGGGAAATGGAAGTATACAGTTTTATGGTTCTTAGACTATACATGAGTTAGAAAAGTATTATTTGAAGGTAGACTGTAATGTTGATATATATTGTAAAGCCTAAAGCAATCACTAAACAATTTAATAAAAATGAGAAGGTAATCAGTCAGTAGTAGGAATAAAATAGAATAAAAAATGACACTCAATCCAAAAGAAGACAGAAAAAATGGACCAAATTGCAATGGGACAAGTAGAAAACAAATAACAAAATGATAATTTTAAATGCATACATATTGATAATTATATTTAATGTAAATAGCCTAACACACCAATTAAAAAGCAGAGATGGTCAGGTTGAAGTTTCTTTTTTAAAGAAAGGCCTAACTATGCTGTCTGCAAGAAACAGAATTTAAATAGAAAAGAGCAGATAAGTTAAAAATAAAATCATGAGAAAATCTGTTCCACGCAAAGGCTAATCAAAAGAACAATGGAGGAGAGGCCAGCCGGGTGGCACAGCGGTTAAGTTCACACGTTCCACTTTGGCAGCCCGGGGTTCACCGGTTCGGATCCTGGGTGTGGACATGGCACCACTTGGCAAGCCATGCTGTGGCAGACGTCCCACATATAAAGTAGAAGATGGGCGTGGATGTTACTCAGGGCCAGTCTTCCTCAGCAAAAAGAGGAGGATTGGTGGCAGTTAGCTCAGGGCTAATCTTCCTAAAAAAAAAAAAGAACGGTGGAGGACTTTCACTTCTGGCCAAGGTGAAGGAACAGCGATGGGGTTTACCCACACGTGTGAAACAAATAAAAAAATGTATAAGTAATATGAAACAATAATTTTCAAAACACTATATATATAGAAGGTTACAAGGACAGTGGTTTCTGGCAGATTGGAAACAAATGAGGTGAGTCGTATGATTACCTTGCTATCATGCCTTGAGAGAGTTTTCAGGCCAAGAAAGAGGGAGGACATTGTTTCATTTCCACATTAATTACCACAGCTCACTCAAGAAGAAATAGATAATCCGAATACCCCATATCTGTAAAAGAGATTGAAACTGTAGTTATAAAATTTTCCACAAAGACAACTCCAGGTTCAGATTGCTTACCCAGTGAGCTCTTACAAATATGTAAGGGAAAAACAATATTAATTCCACACAAACTGTTCCAAAAATTAATGAGTAAGGAATACTTCCCAACCTGTTTTATGAGACTACCATTGAACTGATACCAAAACCAGGCAAAGGCGTACCAAGAAACGAAACAAACCAAATAGGAAAAATTCCTGATGGATATTCCTCATGAGCATCTATACAAAAATTCCAAACAAAATTTTAGCAAATTGAGCCCCAAAATATATCAAATGGGTAATACATGATAGCTAACTGGGCTTTGTCTAAGGAATATAAGGCTAGTTTAACAGAAAATAAATCAATGCATTCACTATATTACAAACTAAAAAAGAAAAAAATCATCTTTGAAAACTTAACAAACATAGAAAAAGCACTTCGCAAAATTTTATATCTATTCCTGATAAAAATGCTTAGCAAAGCAAGAACACAAGAATACTCCCTCAACCTGAAAAAGAAAATCTGTGAAAACTACAGTTAAATTAATACTTAATGGTAAAAGAACGACCGCTTTCCCTCTAAGGTCGGAACAAGACATAGATGTCTGCTCTTCCTAAATCCATTGTTGTGAGGAAGGGTTTCATCATGGTGAAGTTGGGTTTCCGGAGTGAAATTTCCCCTGTATATAACTGTGTGTGTACGTGCAAGCACCTGAATGTTTATAGCTCAGTGACAGGATGAATAGAAAGATCATAAACTGCATGATTCTTTCCCAGATTCCAAAAGTGTACAAACTTTCCATGCTTCTTTTTATTTAATAACTTTTGGGTAACTTGACAATTTGTAACAAATGATGAGTATATTTTGCGTCCCAAATTCCACCTAGTATTAGTTCTACTTAGTTGAAAGCTATTTTGTTTTAAGAGAAAATGATTTTTTAGTGGGGGTTAAAGTGAAAAGAACAGTGTCTGGATTAAAAGTTCTGGTTGTGATTTTGGTTCTGCCATTGAGGCCAGTACCTTATCCCTTCTTGGCCTCAGTTTCACCACCGAAGAATAAAAGCCTAGCCTCAAAGATCCCCTAGTTCTCTTCTAGCTTGGAACTTTCATAAGTACCTAGAATAGTAGCTTTCAAACTTTAGCATGCATGAAAGTCACCTAGAGAGTTTGTTAAAACACAGATTTCTGATTCCTGCATCCAGAGATTCTGATCTGGGGTGAAGCCAGATAATTTGCATTTCTGATAAGTTCCAAAGCTACTACTGCTGGTCCTCAGATTACACGTAGAGTAGCATTGGTCTAAAATCTAGAGATACTAGTTGCAATTCTGTTTCAAGACACTAGATGATGCATTTTTGGATTAACACTAGTCAGGAATGCTCCAGTAAGGCTATTTGTTTTAAATGGCCCATCTTAAAAAATATAAAAAGCTAGTATTTATTGTTTTATATCGTCATCTATTTTTGGTTGGTTAATGAAGTGTGTGATTGGTTGATGTGTGTGCATTAGCAAATTTAATCTCTTTTATTGAACATCTTTTATGTACAAAGTCTTTTGATTTGTATTTTGAACGTAGGTTCAGGGTCTTATGTCTTTCATGAGCTGATAATCATATGGGAGAGACAGGCAAAAACACAAACAACTTTTAAATAAAGCATCAAATAGAAATGCTAAAATAGTTCCTGAAAAATACAACATACTCCCCTTAAAGGCAAAAGAGCATGAGGGAGCTATTCGTTCAAATTGGAGGGTACAGAGAAGAGGAAACAAATAATATATGATGACCTGGTAACTAGATTCTGGTAATAAAGAAAATAGAAAATGCCAGACTAGGGAAATCTATAAAATAGATGTGGGGATCTATTTAAAATACTCTTCTATAACAAGACAACTAACCTATTGGGAACTTTCTTTTGAGGTACTATATGCATTTTTCAAGTGTACTAATCTTAAGTACAATGAAAAAATTAAGAAATAATTGTTGTCTAAAGAATATGCTTAAACACAAAAGCAGTCGTTCCAGCCATAAAAATTTCACTTTTAAATCTATTACCTTCCGTTAACAATAATATCTTTTAAATTTTCATGTTCATGAAGAATGGATGAGCAAACAGATAATTAGTCAAATCAGACACTGGTCAAACCAAATTTACAATAGAATGGTCAATATTTATAAAAATAAATTTTGGTGGAAACCATAATGTAATATGTATTTTCTGATTTAATGACAATACACAATTATATGAGTTACACATATAAACTACATGTGAAATACATGTGTAGTTACGTGAGTTCCACATATAAAATAAATAAAATATTTAGAAGTTGAAGTTCTCGAGGCACAGGGGTTTAACCAGATCCATGGATTGCACCAATGGGTTTTATTCTTTTATTCCAGTTCCCTACTTGTGTTATGATATTAGAGTTGATATGATATTCATGATGATTGCTACAATTTGTTGAATGACTAAGTGCTATCCACATCATAAACACTTTTTTCAAGAATCCCAACAATTCTAGAAAATAAGTAGTACTAACCTCATGTTAAATATGGCTTAAATAGGTCACCTATCTTGCAAATGGTCTGGTAGATTTCTACTTGACTCCAGAGTGAATTCTGTGCCCACATCACTTATTTTGCTTTAACTATTCTATTTTTATCTGGGAGGAAGAAAATCTTGCTGATATAATTACTTAATGGTCAGTCCTGTTAAAAGGCATGTATCCACTCCCACCTTTGTATATGTCTCTTGATTAGCAAATAGAACAGGAGAGTTATCCTGACAGGAGATATGTGCTATTAATGAATCATATTTACCCAGATATATGTACATATTGAAGATACTTCAGAAACATGAAGGACAATGAAAGATACCAGAACTTATGATCTTATAAACATGGCCGTAGAGTCTGAACAAGAAAGCCAATCAAGACAATATGCACAAAGTAAACATAATCTAGCACACGAAGACAACCTTTTCAGCTAAGTAAAGCAGCATGTTTAGTTAGTTCCAGATAAAGTGTGTGACTATAACCACACAGTCCGTCATTTTATTTGTTTCCTTTTCCATAATTATCAACCCTCAGGTTCACTAGTTGCCTCAGAACATTTTCTGCTCTTAAACTCAACATTCCCATGACATTTCCTTCTGGAAATTGTCCAAGGCTTGAGCCCTTCTGGTTTCTCAGACATCTGTGCGTTACTAACCTATTTATGCTTGAATGATAGCCACAAATTTTTTGACACACCTTCTGTCAGGAGGTAGAGTCTATTTGCACTCTTCTTGAATCTGGGTTGGCACAAGGCTGTTTTGGCTAACAGAATGCAGTGAAAGAGAGTATGGCAGTTCTAGACCTTGTTTTTATGAGACTAGTAGCTTCTGCTTTGGTTTCCTGAAGCCCCAAGCCACAAAATAAGAAGTCAGACTACACTGCTGGAGAGACCTGATGGAAAGGCCTGAGAATACATGGAGAGAGACGGAGAGATCTAGTTGAGCCCAGCCTTCTGGATGATTGTGGCAAGGTGTCATGCTGGAGAGTGAAGCCACCTTAGATCTAGCCCAGCCCAGCCACCAGATGACGATCAGTGACACAGCACCCTATGGAGCAAAACAATCACCCAGCTGATTAAGTCTAAATTCCTGACTTACAAAATAAAATGGGTATTGTTTTAGGTTTTGGAGTCATTTTTACAAAGCAGTAGATGAAGGAAACAAATGGATATTCTGAATCTTGGACTTAATTTTCCCTATAGGATGGTTCGTGTCAGTCCCCTCCCGTCTCCATCCCTCAAGATGGATAGCTCCCCTCAAATCACACCAACAAAGACGTTTCTGCAATAGTTAAAGGCCTTTCTTTCTGAATTCCAGTTCCTGGTCTCCTTTAGCTTGCCCATCCCGTTCTTCTTGAGTCCTGTTTATTTGTGTACATCCTTTCCTGCCTTGGTTTGTATATTTGTCTGTCTTTATAAAATATGCATACCTTTTTGGGGGTATGGATCTCTCTCTGTGGTTGTGTGCAATGTGAGTCTCTTTATATCAGGTTCCCGTTGCCTCTGTGGGGTGTGTGTGTGTTTCTGTCAACACCTTTCTGCCTGATCCTGTATCTTTATGCACAGGTCAGTTTTAAGATGTTTAAACTTTTTTTTTTTCTTTTCTGTCTCTGCCTTTTTCTACTTATTTCTCTCACTCTCTCCCAGGACAGGTAGTATAGCACGGTGGATTAGAGTGCAGATGCTGGAACCAAATCGCCTGGGACCAGATCTCAGCTCTGCCACACACTGTGTGATGACCTTGGGCAAATTTCTTAACATTTCAGTGTTGCAGTTTTCCCATCTGAAATATAAAGATAATAATAGTCTCCAACTCATAGAGTTGTTGAGTGAATAAATACATACCTACACACATGTATGTGTACATCTATACATCTATGTGTGTATTTGATGGATACTTGGCCCACAATAAGCACTCTGTAAGTATTAGACATGGCTGTAAGTTTTGAGTCTCACTGTGTCTCCTTGTCTCCATTCTCTGTTCTCTATTCTTTCCCTCTTCTCTATTCCACCTTTTTATGGAGAGTAAAAGAAGTGGAAATTTGATTATTTTTGGAGTAAATCAATAGAATTCAACATTCTCATTAATAATTTTAAAAGATGAGTAGATTGTGATACATTTCTCTCCTTAAAAATTCCGCAATTGATGTAAGAATCTTCAAACTTGTTTGAACATTGACTCAGTTTTCTTCTCTCCCCTGAGGTACAAAGACTGGCTATATAAAAAGATTCCTCATACAGGCTTAGTTTAGGGAGGGATTTCAACCCTTTTTTTGGAATGACACATCTGACTGACAGCATTCCTAGGAGGGACAGTTCTGTGCATAGACTTGGAGTCCTATGCAATTTCTGACAGTTTATCTCCAAGTTTATCATTTTTTATTCTATTCAAGACAGCGTATTGTCTTAGACAGGGTGTCTCAGAAGCATACTAAGCCCAGACAAAGGATTGGTAAAGGAAGTACTCGCAGGAGACACCAGCAAGGGAGCCGGGTGAGCAGGACAGGGAAGCAAAAGAAGTCAGGGAGAAGCCTTGGCCTGGTGCTGGGGGAATGTCAAGTTCTCTGGAATGTAAAATTCACCTCAGCATTTGTCCTGATGGGAGGGGATGCAAACTGGGCATTCATACTGTGTGGCAATAAGTAATTGGCCAAGGGCTGGGCGTGTGGGAGGTACCTGCACTCCCAGGCACTTTCAGCTCCTCTGCTCTAAGTCTGTGGCCATCAGCTTCAGCTGACCTCAGGCAGTTTTCAAAAGAGTCTCAGGTTCAGGCCAGAAGCTGGATGAGGGATAATAAAGGGGATTCAAGGAGATCTGGGCAGAACCCTGGGAGTGCCCCTGGCTGTAATATATCAAAACGCAAGGAATGAGAATGGCAATATTTTAGCAACAAAATTTGAATAGGTTCGAATTTACTTCTAGAAACAGGTCGCTCAGTAAGTGTTGATGGTTTAACACATAGCAGATGACATCCTCCGCCTCTGGTTGCTATGCCTCTTCTGTCGTAGCAACACAGTTTATATTTAACCAGCTTAGACACTAGTTCCAAATTTTTTTCTTAGAGTAGTAACTATAGTATATCTGTGTCTTAGGTCAAACTCATTTTCCTTATATTATGTTGTCCCTACAAGCTGGCACAGTAATAATGATGTGAGAAAGAAAGAGGAGTCATTCCAAGGTTAACTCAAAGAACAGGTTCATTAACATTTTCAGGTCAACACCACTCTAAATGAGGGGGCAATAGCTAATTTCTGTGTTGGGCTATTTGACACCACCCAGGCCGCCCTGAAGCACCAGGAGTTCAGAGGGGCCATCTCTTATTGACTTCCTGATTTCAGAGGTGCCAAATGGACTCTTAAACCCTCTCCTAGGCCCTGCAGAGCCTTTCCCTGACTCGTTCCTAAGGGCAGAAAAGGCCAAGCAGCGAGGCAGTAAAGTTTGTATTTGGCAGCCACAGTCTCTCTTTTCTGAGCCTTTCTCTGCCCCCTCTGCAACGCCTGTGAATCTATTGCCTTTGTTGTTATCCTCAACCAAAAGGGAAGGAAACTAATACTGAGTTTTAATGATGTTCCTTATAAGCTCTATAGTGCTCTGTGAGAAATTGTTGAACAGATACCTCCTCAACCGCTGTAGTCAGTGTTGACATAGGACATGTCATACACGATGCTCAGGTTTTAGTCAGTATGAAAGTTATTACCCCATCCAGAGATAACTCTTCTCGCCTTTTGTGTAGCATAATGCCAATGCTCTCTAAGAGCTTTCTTTTTTCCTCCCTTCCTTCTTACCTTTCCTCCTTCCTTCTATCCCTCCATCCGTCCATCCATCCAAGAAAGAAACAGACAGAGAAGGGGAGAAAGAGACAGAGCATTTCAAGGTTAAGAAGTAAAGCAGGCTGAAAGTACTTTATGGAACAAATTGAAGGAGTCAATTCTCTATGGAAATCAACTGGTAGTGAAATGTGAGCATGTAGATATAAAAAAACGAAGACTACTCTGAAAATAGTAATGAGGGCTTTTAAATAAGAAAGACACAAATCCCATCGTAGGTGGCCTGATAAAAACTATCACAGTCATGGAAGAGACTATAAGAGGATTCCAGATTGAAGCAATACAGATGCTATATATTCTCTTCTACACTGGCTAAGAGTGTCTCATAAGCTCCTTAGTAAAAAGGAACTGTCTATTTTAGAACCCTACTATATCAGTATATCAGAACCCCACATATGTATATATGTATTTAGTTGTGATATAGTATATGAATAAGTGTGCATATGTATGTATGCGTGAATTGCAAGAAATTTTTATGGAAAGAGATACAGCTAGCCAGAATAGAATATCCCAAAGCTCCTTAATTCTATTCTTAACAGGTGCTCATACCTACAAATCCAAAAAAATACATGCACAGAAAATTAAACCAGACAAAGTCCCATTTTATTGCTCTCTGGGGTTGGCTCGAAACTCCCATGGAGCGCTCCAGTGTGCTGGGCTAGCTTTGACCATACAACAATTCTTTTGACTTGGCTAATTGGGCCTACAAGACCTTCGACCAAAGTCCAGTGGAAGGCTTACATGCTTTCTTTGCTTCTACTCCAGAGTTCAAGTCTAAATTCTGAATGTCTGCACTCTCTGAGTCAAGGAAAGCACACCATCTAGCAATAAACAGTGGAAGAAATCACAGATAACCAAGAAAGTGTTTGGCCCAAGGCATAGGGCAGAGCTAGTTGGATTCCCTTCCTCTGTGTTTTTTGGGTTGGCTGGGAGAGGAGCTCAAGGGAGCTCCCTTGGCCTTTCTTATGCAGCTGGATGGAAAAACTAGCCAGGGTTATGCAATATACACCAGATAAAAGCCTAGCTCGGTTACATGAGGCCAGAAATATAAAGTGTCTGAAGATTGTTTTCTTTCTATAAAACTAAACAAAACGAACCTCTTCTCTTAATCAAGAACATCTTTGGTTCCCACAGAGAAATGAAAAGTTCCTTAAACGGATCTTATTCTCAAATGATCCCTGAAGAAATATTAAAATTTTTGCCTCTTATTCTGATGTTGGAATTAACGTTCAGGACTTCCAAAGCTTTAGTGTGTCAACTCCAGGTCTAGCAGACCTCTGCTGAGTTTATTTGCCCAGGAGCTTTCCTCCTTCTTCACGTCGAGTTACCATGCATTTCTGTTTTCATCTACCTGGCTCACTTGGAGGCTGACAGTGATTGGACCATGGATGAGAATAGTGCCCAAACTGGGCAAACCAGAGTTCCTTTTCAGGTATTGAATTTCTTTCTATCTTCTCTCTGGTCAGAACTGTGGGATGTGATTGAGTAGTAGTGAGGCATTCCACATATTCACCACAATGAGAAATCCAAGAAAATAAAGCTGACCTCCCCACCTCCTGAAATAGAGGTGAGAAGTTGAGAGAATGACTTGAGAATATGACCATGAATAGAAGATTTCTTCACTATCTGGCTTATCCCTGAGGCTAGTTCAAACCTGTTCTTCCAAAGTCTTGATTGTTTGGTAATTTTCTAAGTTCTGAGCATTAGGCAAATATCTTTCTAGAAAAACTTCCCTTTTCCCCAAGCTATTTCAGTGTGGGTTCCTGTCATATATATCTGATAAGAGCCCTGACTAATGCAAGACTTTCATTTGTTCTGTTCTTTACATAAAACATTGCTACACCAGTCCTAATGGGAGCTTCAACTTCAAATTCTGTACTGAGAACTCTAGTTGATGAGGCTGACCCATGTAGAGGACCCCTTTTGTCTAGTTTGGGTTAGCCTGACTGGCCTAGAAGAAAACTGGCCAAAAGTGTGACTTTTGCCTACTCCCCTCGAATTCATTTCCTGACATATACCACCTGGCAGAGATTGCTAGTTGCCTACTCCAGTTTCCATTCTCTTTTTCTTCCTTGTAATTGAAACCCTAGATTATAGTTGGAAATATGGCTGCCTGGAAAAAAGACTCCATTTTCTCATCTTCCTTGCAGCTACATATGGCCATGAGATTGAGGTGGATGAGATGTAAGCAGAAAGTTTTTGTTTTTTACAGCTTCTCAAAACCTTCCTTAATGGTCAGCTGCATATGCTCTTGGCTGCTTTCTTCTTCAAGACTCCTTCTTTTCAGCTGGCCATAATGCAGTCTAGCTGGCACTTGACTATTTCTCTTGGACTGTGAGGCGAAAGGCGAGAGTTGAGGTTGATAGAACCTGGACCTGTGACATCATGGAGCTCCAAACCACTGGAACACATATCTTCAGGCCTTATTTTTTTTTTCCACATGAGATAGAAATAAACTTCTATCTTGTTTTAGTCACTATTATTTTGTTATAGGCAGCCAAACTAATCCTAAGTGATGAGCAATTCCAGTTGGAGAAAATTCCAGTTGAAATCACATCTACTGGCAAGAAGATCCAGAGACTAATAAAAAGGAACCTGAGTAACTAGATTAGAGCAGACACATCTTAATTCCACCTAAGACTGTGACTCAGTATGGTGATCTGAGGCTTGAACAGAATTAGACTAGAGCTATTCTTCATTGTGAGTAGAATTTAAGGTAGGCTTATGAAAGAGGCTTCAGTTCTTCTTAAGGCCAACATATTTATGTTTATGTGTGATAAAAAGTATTGAATTCTCATTTCATGAATGGATATAGTCATTCTCAACAAACATTAATCTCTTAATAATACTCAATGTCATATTCTAAAAAGGCCATCTGAAAAATGTTACCACCCTGCTAAAAGCCCTTTAATGACTGAAAGCTCTTACCATAATTAGCAAAGATTGTATCTTTGCTATCCTTATTTGTTTGGGGTTTTTGTTTATTTATTTGTTTTATTCTCTTAGGTCTAACTATAAGCTCTGTGAAAGCTGAGACCATGTCTATCTTATTATGTCACCAGTGTCTAGCACTGTGCCTGGCATATAGCAGATAGTCAACAAATGTTTGTTAAAGGAATGACAGAGATGAATGAAGGAAGCAAAAATTCATGAATTTGAGAAATCTTTGAGGTAACGCTGTTCTAGAATGGTGCCTAGACTCGATTATTATAGTCAAGATTCTGGTGTGTCAAAAAGATTGAACCAAGTAGCAATTTTTATAAAATCTTGTTTTAATATTTTTTTGTGGGAAGTGCGTGTCATAGTGTGTTATATCCAACTGGAGGAATTCTAAGATGAGCTCCAATGACCCATGACCTTGTATAACCCCCACCCCATGAGTGTGGGTGAAACTGAGAATATGATGGGATGTCACTCTTATGATTAGGTTACTAACACTTGACTGATCAATCTCAAAATGGAAATTATCCTCAATTAGTTGACCTAATCAGGTGAGGTCTTAAAAGAGATGAGAAGCATTAGTAGATACACTCCAAGTGGTCTGGAAGGAAGCAAACATCTATGTTGTGAACTGACTATGGGAGCCATGTGGCAAGAAACTGTGTGTGGCTTCTGGTCACCAGCCAATAGCCAGAAAGAAAATGGGTACCTCAGTGCTACAACTGCAAGAAGGTGAATTCTTCCAATAATCTAAATAAGCTTGGAAGAGAACCCTGAGCTCCGAATGAGAACAGCATCATGACCAGCACCTTGATTACAGGTTTGTGAGGCCCTGAGCAGAAGATCCAGTTAAGCCATGAGCAGATTCTTGACCTATGGAGAATTTTAAATCATACATTTGTGTTGTTTTAAGCCTCTAGGTTTGTGGCAATATTGTTATACAGTGATAGAAAACTAATGCAAACAATTTCACATATATTATCTTATTATTATAGCAATACACAGGTGTATGTTTTTATCTCAGTGTTTATAGATAATAAGCCTGATTTCAGAGAGGTTAAACAACTTGCCAATGTTTACCCACCTAGTAAGTGCACAGAAGAATAGGGAGAGTTTTAGGAAGGAGTAGAAATACCTACATTATGCATGTAAGTGTGGAGTAGACTGAGAACTGAGGCTGCAAACACCTCCATAAAGTAGTGTGATTGTTTCGATCAAGCTGACAGGGTTGAATGAATATCTTGATTCTAATCAAAGTAGACTAACCTTTTTTAATTGCTTAGAGACAGCTGTTACAGCTCTGTCAGCGCTTTCTAGCTACTTATTTGTACTTTCTACTCCTATTTTGTTTATTTTATTGGACATGTTTTGTTTTTTTTTAAATTTTTTGTTTTGGTAAAGAAGATTGGTCCTGAGCTAACATCTGTTGCCAATCGTCCTCTTTTTGCTTGAGGAAGATTGTCCCTGAGATAACATCTGTGCCAATCTTCCTCTATTTTGTATGTGAGACACTGCCACAGCACGGCTTGATGAGCAGTGAGTAGGTCTGCTCCCGGGATCCAAACTCACATACTCACATACTCCTGGCCGCCGTAGCAGAGCACGAGAACTTAACCGCTATGCCATTGGGCTGACCCGTTATTGGACATGCTTTTATTGAAGTCTCTGTCAAATCTTGTATGGCACGAAGTACACTAGAAAGAGAAGAAGGAAAGGAAGGAAAGAAAGCAGGAAAGAAAAAGAGAGGGGAAGGGAGGTGGAGAGAGAGTAGAAGAAAGTAAAGATGAAAGAAAGAAAAAATAAGATAAACAGGACAAAAAGAAAGACAAAAACTACAGAATTATGTCTTGCAACTGAGGAAACCATGACTCAGAGAGGTTAAATGACTTGCCCAAAGTCAGTTTATAGGATATAATGCATAGTCCCCAAATCTTCTGGCTTTAAAATTTATGCATTTTTTCTTCACGCTAACATAAATATTTGATTCTCCCCAACCTAGGACTTTCTATTTTTAAAGCAGTGTGTATATTTTGCTCGGGCGCATCATGAGGCAAGTACCTATTCCACTTACTCGCCATGAAGAGTCACCACTGCCCCTCTGTGACCAATTGGGCTTTGGACGAGAGTCTTTTTGCATTGCTAATAGGAAGAAGCTGATGAAGATAAAACATGGCGGATTTGGATAAGCTTTAATCCACATAAGCTCCAGAAATCACTTTTTAGCTTCAGGATTAAACCAATACCTTAAAAATTTAAGGAGCCAAAGAGAAGCCAAGAAAAAATGCAATTTTTGAAAGGAGGTAAAAATAACAAAGTAGAAGTTAATAGAAGAGGGGAGAAAGGGAAAAAGGAAAGTTATTAAACCAAACTAAAGAAAAATAGATTCTTCACAATGAATCTTAAAATCCATTTGTATTTATATTATATTTTCGAGTCTTAAACAGTTCCTGTTTGTGACATTTATTATGGATGCAGTTTAGATTGTACTATGCTTTAGACCATATGGAATATCAGAATATCTAGAACACACTGATCCATCCCACTTGTCATTAGTTCATTGTACAATTTGAGTTGGAATTGCTTGGTTCAGATCATTTTTTTACTCCAGGGATCAAGATGCTTTTTCAAAGCTTTGATATACAATAGCAATTAATGTTCGTTGAGGAGAGAGGTTAAGCTTGAAGAGAAAGAATAAATGCTAAGACCTTAACCCATAGTCTTCTCCATCGCAGCTAACGGCCGTGCTATCCTTCTAGTTGCCAAACCAAAAAATACAGGAGTCATCCTTAAATCCTTTGTTTCTTTCATACCCCACTTCTACCCTATGAGCAAATCTGGTAGCTCTGTTTTCAGAATAATTCCAAATTATATTTATTTCCAAATAACTCTAAGTTATATATATAATTCTAAATTATAATTCCAAAATAGTTCTGCTACTACCATCCTAAGACACCATCTTTTCTCAGTTGCTTCCTTTGTTCTTTGTCCCCTAAAATCTATTCTCATCCTAAAAGCTAGAATGTTTTGCTTGAAATATTAGTTAGATCATGGCACTTCTCTGCTCCAACTCTCCAGTGGCTCCCCATTTATCCCATAGTAAAATCCCAAACTTACTCAAGTGTCACCTCCTAAAATCTTCTCTGTCTACTATATTTAAAATTGCCAAATGCCACCCTATCCCCCTCTAGAGTGAAGCTTCACAAGCACAGGAACTTTGTGTATGTGTATGTATCCATTTTATTTACTGATGTATCCTGAGTACCTAGAATATTGCCAAGCACAGAGTAAGTATGTGCTCAATATTTGTTAAAGGAATAAATGAATGACTTGACTTGAGCCTCCTCTGAGGAATACAGCGTAAACAGTTATCTAATCTTTTATTAACTTTGGCCAATTTAAAATTTTCTACTGATATTTGGGTGTTATTTTATTATCCCAATAAAGGAGTTATCATACCACAAAGATGAGACAGAATATGGCTATGTGAGGAAATGCAATTAAGGAGTTACTGTTGGAATGTAGCAGATACAAAGAAAAACATCTGGAAGAAATTGAGGCTGGAGAAACAGAGACCAGGTGATGAATTCTCTGATATGCTCTACTAAAAAGTTTGGATTTTGAGGCTAGTCTGATGGTGCAGCGGGTAAGTTTGCATGTTCCGCTTTGGTGGCCTGGGGTTCATCTGTTCAGATCCTAGGTGTGGACCTACACGCCGCTGAAAGGAGTATAGTATGGCCATTGTCCAGGTTCAAAGGATTTGGGGCTCATGAAGGAAAGAAAGGTGCCCATGAAAGGCAGTGACACACCACAAGCTTTATTGGGCAGTGCTTGGACAGGGCTGCGTGAAAGGGGAAGTCCCTCACACTGAGACCGTCCAGAGGCTTCTAGGGCAAAAGGGCCCACAAGTACTTACTTACTTAATAAATACTTAACAAATGGTAATTATTACTATTTTTTTTAAGCAATAGAGAATATTGGGCGAAAATTTCGATTAGAAGTACATCTGGCAGCAGTGTGGACGATGAGTATAACTCCAATGACTTTTGGCAGACACAGTGAGGATTGTCTTGTAGTAAACTATGTGGATGGCCAAGCATACGACAGTAATCGTGGCGTAATAATAACAAAGTTATGGACTTAAGGAATATTAAGAAAAACATGGACAGGATTTAATCATTGAATAAACGTGAAGGTTGAATGCAGTTTCTGACTTGAGAAAATGGATGGGAAGGGGTAGTTCACTAAGATGGGAAAAACAGGAGACAAGCAAATTTAAAGGTGGGAGGAAGATAGTGAGTTTAAGTTGGGACATAATAAATTTGAAATACTATGGGACATCCAAATCAAGACATCCAAGTTTTGTTTGTTTTTCTTTACTTATCCTTAGGTACATGAATCTGGAGTGGACCACAGCTAGAAATTTAGTTGTTGGAGTATTAATGTTAAATGGTAGTTAAAATCCTGTAAATGAATGAGATTTTCTCTATGGGCGATGAAGAAGGAAAAGCAAGAGTAGGTGATGGCATAACAATCAGATAAAGAGAAGAATTTCAAGAAGAAAGATGATAAATAACATCATGAGTAGTAACAAGGTCCTGAAAGACTAGATTTAATGGAAGTAAAGAAGCACAGATAGCGTGGTTGAGACAGTCCTAGGAAACAGGAAGTGGAGGCACGTATGTACGTTTTGCTCTTTGGAGAAACATGGCTCTAAGAAGAAAAGGAACAGGAAGGTGATCACTAGAATGAGATAAAGAGACAAGATGGGAGATGCTGAAGGAAAAAGAGAACTGAAAGATAGAGAAGAGAAATACACTTGATGTGCAGGAGATTCCCAAAGAAATGGAAAGATGACTCAAAAACCGGATTGAAGGATTAACAGTGGAAATCCACTTAGCCAAAAAGCCACATAGCTAAAATAGAAAGAGAAGAAGTAAGGCTGGCTCTAACTATATTTACATTTGTTTGCATTGTGGGGAGAGACAGGAAGTGGAGAAGGTTCTTGCCTGGATGGTCTCTATATCTCTCTAAAGTAGAGTTCATTTGCTGAGAGTGATGGAGAAAATCAGAGTGGTGAAGGTTTAAAAATATTACTGTGGGGAATGAGAGAGGAAGTGGACTAGGCATAGTTGGAAGTTTTACCGTGTAGTGTTAATAGCTCAACTGATGTGGGAGACCATGAATTTGCAGTGGTTTCAATGCATGCGGTTGTGGCATTTGTTTTCGGCACTGCTGGGCAGCCAGATATGAGACTGGGAAAGGCACTCCTCATTGATCCAGGGCTAGAATTTTGCTAATTAGGTGCAGAAGAAGGATAAAGGGTGAGGACACTGCTGGTTATGGCAAGAGAGATTTTTAAGTAATAAATCATGAGGCTTAGGCAAACCAAGGTTGGTAATGATCATTTAATGCCTAGACTTAGCAAGGAGCGATGCTGTGTGTTTTACATAATTTATCTCTAATCCGCACATCAAATATGTGAAGTGGGCTTTACTACTCATTTACAAATGAGGAAAATGAAGCTCAGCTGAATAACTTAATAAAATCAGGAGGAGGATAAGAGATTAAGATAAATTGAAGGACCAAGGATTAGAATTCTTTTTTTTTTTTTTTTAGTATCGAAATTACAGTTTTTTTTTTTTTTTTATTAATGTTATGATGGATTACAAGCTTGTGAAATTTCAGTTGTACATTTTTGTTAGTCATGTTGTGGGTACACCACTTCCCCCTCCGTACCCTCCCCCCACCCCCCCTTTTCCCTGGTAACCACCGATCAGATCTCCTTCTCAATATACTAATTTCCACCTATGAGTGGAGTCATATAGAGTTTGTCTTTCTCTGACTGACTTATTTCGCTTAACATAATGCCCTCGAGGTCCATCCACATTGTTGTGAATGGGCCAATTTCGTCTTTTTTTTATGGCTGAGTAGTATTCCATTGTGTATATATACCACATCTTCTTTATCCAATCATCAGTTTCTGGGCATGTAGGCTGGTTCCACGTCTTGGCTATTGTAAATAATGCTGCGATGAACATAGGGGTGCAACGGACTCTTGAGATATCTGATATCAGGTTCTTAGGATAGATACCCAGTAATGGGATGGCTGGGTCATAGGGTATTTCTATTTTTAACTTTTTGAGAAATCTCCATACTGTTTTCCATAGTGGCTGTACCAGTTTGCATTCCCACCAACAGTGTATGAGGGTTCCTCTTTCTCCACAACCTCTCCAACATTTGTCGTTCTTGGTTTTGGATGTTTTTGCCAATCTAACGGGGGTAAGGTGATATCTTAGTTTAGTTTTGATTTGCATTTCCCTGATGATTAGCGATGATGAACATCTTTTCATGTGTCTATTGGCCATATTCATATCTTCTTTTGAGAAATGTCTGTTCATATCCTCTGCCCATTTTTTGATCGGGTTGTTTGTTTTTTTGTTGTTAAGCAGTGTGAGTTCTTTGTATATTATGGAGATTAACCCTTTGTCGGATAAGTGGCTTGTAAATATTTTTTCCCAATTAGTGAGCTGTTTTTTTGTTTCAATTCTGTTTTCCCTTGCCTTGAAGAAGCTCTTTAGTCTGATGAAGTCCCATTTGTTTATTCTTTCTATTGTTTCCCTCAACTGAGGAGTTACAGTGTCCGAAAAGATTCTTTTGAAACTGATGTCAAAGAGTGTACTGCCTATATTCTCTTCCAAAAGACTTATTGTCTCAGGCCTAATCTTTAGGTCTTTGATCCATTTTGAGTTTATTTTGGTGTGTGGTGAAAAAGAATGGTCGATTTTCAGTCTTTTGCATGTGGCTGTCCAGTTTTCCCAGCACCATTTGTTGAAGAGACTTTCTTTTCTCCATTGTAGGCCCTCTGCTCCTTTGTCGAAGATTAGCTGTCCATAGATGTGTGGTTTTATCTCTGGGCTTTCAATTCTGTTCCATTGATCTGTGGACCTGTTTTTGTACCAGTACCATGCTGTTTTGATCACTGTAGCTTTGTAGTATGTTTTGAAATCGGGGATTGTGATTCCGCCGGCTTTGTTTTTCTTGCTCAAGATTGCTTTAGCAATTCATGGTCTTTTGTTCCCCCATATGAATTTTAGTATTGTTTGTTCAATTTCTGTGAAGAATGTTCTGGGGATTCTGATTGGGATAGCATTGAATCTGTATATTGCTTTAGGTAGTATGGACATTTTAACTATGTTTATTCTTCCAATCCATGTGCAAGGAATGTCTTTCCATCTCTTTATGTCATCGTCAATTTCTTTCAAGAAAGTCTTGTAGTTTTCATTGTATAGATCCTTCACTTCCTTGGTTAAGTTTATCCCAAGGTATTTTATTCTTTTCGTTGCGATTGTGAATGGGATAGAGTTCTTGAGTTCTTTTTCTGTTAGTTTATTGTTAGTGTATAGAAATGCTACTGATTTATGCACGTTAATTTTATACCCTGCTACTTTGCTGTAGTTGTTGATTATTTCTAATAGTTTTTCTGTGGATTCTTTGGGGTTTTCTATGTATAAGATCATGCCGTCTGCAAACAACGCGAGTTTTACTTCTTCGTTACCTATTTGGATTCCTTTTATTTTTTTTTCCTGCCGAATTGCTCTGGCCAGCACCTCCAGTACTATGTTGAATAGGAGTGGTGAAAGTGGGCACCCTTGTCTTGTTCCTGTCCTCAGAGGGATGGCTTTCAGCTTTTGTCCATTGAGTATGATGTTGGCTGTGGGTCTATCATATATGGCCTTTATTATGTTGAGGTACTTTCCTTCTATACCCATTTTACTGAGGGTTTTTATCATAAATGGGTGTTGGATCTTGTCGAATGCTTTCTCTGTGTCTATTGAGATGATCATGTGGTTTTTGTTTTTCATTTTGTTGATGTAGTGTATCACGTTGATTGACTTGCGGATGTTGAACCATCCCTGTGTCCCTGGTATAAATCCCACTTGATCATGGTGTATAATCTTTTTGATGTATTGCTGTAATCGGTTTGCCAAAATTTTGTTGAGGATTTTTGCATCTATGTTCATCAGTGATATCGGCCTGTAGTTCTCCTTCTTTGTGTTGTCCTTGTCAGGTTTGGGGATCAGAGTGATGTTGGCTTCATAGAATGTGTTAGGGAGTTCTCCATCTTTCTCAATTTTCTGGAACAGTTTGAGGAGAATAGGTATTAAGTCTTCTTTGAATGTTTGGTAGAATTCTCCAGAGAAGCCGTCTGGTCCTGGACTCTTGTTTTTGGGGAGGTTTTTGATTACCGTTTCTATTTCCTTATTTGTGATTGGTCTATTCAGATTCTCCATTTCTTCCTGATTCAGTTTGGGGAGATTGTAGGAGTCTAGGAATTTGTCCATTTCTTCCAAGTTGTTCAATTTGTTGGCATATAGTTTTTCATAGTATTCTCTTATGATCTCTTGTATTTCATTGGTATCTGTTGTGATTTCTCCTCTGTCATTCCTGATTTTGTTAATTTGCGCTTTCTCTCTTCTTTTCTTGGTGAGTCTGGCTAGGGGTTTGTCAATTTTGTTAATTCTTTCGAAGAACCAACTCTTTGTTTCATTGATCCTTTCTATTGTCTTTTTTGTTTCAATATCGTTTATTTCTGCTCTTATTTTTATTATTTCCCTCCTTCTACTGACTCTGGGCTTTGTTTGTTCTTCTTTTTCTAGTTCTGTTAGGTGTCGTTTGAGGTTGCTTACGTGAGCTTTTTCTTGTTTAGTGAGGTGAGCCTGTATTGCGATGAATTTCCCTCTTAGGACTGCTTTTGCTGCATCCCAAATGATTTGGTATGTCGTATTCTCATTTTCATTTGTCTCCAGATAATATTTGATTTCTTCTTTAATTTCTTCAATGATCCATTGTTTGTTGAGAAGCGTGTTGTTTAGTCTCCACATTTTTGCACCTTTCTCTGCTTTTTTCTTGTAGTTGATTTCTAGTTTAATAGCGTTATGATCAGAAAAGATGCTTGATATTATTTCAACTCTCTTGTATTTATTGATGTTTGCTTTGGTTCCCAAAATATGGTCAATCCTTGAGAATGTTCCATGTGCACTTGAGAAGAATGTGTAACCTGCTGTTTTTGGATGAAGTGTTCTATATATATCTATTAAGTCCATCTGGTCTAATTTTTCATTTAATTCTATTATTTCCTTGTTGATTTTCTGTCTGGATGTTCTGTCCATTGGTGTTAATGGTGTGTTGAGGTCCCCTACTATTATTGTATTGTCGTTGATGTCTTCTTTTAGTTCTATTAAGAGTTGCTTTACAAATTTTGGTGCTCCTGTGTTGGGTGCGTATATATTTATAAGTGTTATGTCTTCTTGGTGGAGAGTCCCTTTTATCATTATATACTGTCCCTCTTTATCTTTCTTTATCTGTTTTGCTTTGAAATCTACCTTGTCTGATATTAGTATAGCGACACCTGCTTTCTTTTGTTCATTATTAGCTTGGAGTATTGTTCTCCATCCCTTCACTCTGAGTCTGTGTTTGTCTTTGGGGCTGAGGTGTGTTTCCTGGAGGCAGCATATTGTTGGATCTTGTTCTTTGATCCATCCTGCCACTCTGTGTCTTTTGATTGGGGAGTTCAATCCATTTACATTTAGAGTGATTATTGAGACGTGGGGGCCTACCACTCCCATTTTGTGTCTTGTTTTCCGGTTTTTTTCAGTTTCCTTTGTTTCTCGTCCCATGGTTTAATCTGTTCTGATGTAGAGCTGCTACTCTCTGTTGTTGTCCTTCTACTTATCTCCTCTGCTCTTGGTTTTGTGGCCCCTTTCCTTTTTTGGATTTTTCAGGAATGAGGGTTTTCCTGAGGATTTCCTGAAGAGGAGGTTTTGTGGCAATGAACTCCCTTAATTTTTGTTTATCTGGGAAAGTTTTTATTTCTCCATCGTATTTGAAGGATATTTTCGCTGGGTAGAGAATTCTCGGCTGTAGATTTTTGTCCTTCAGATTTTTGAATATATCATTCCACTCTCTTCTAGCCTGTAAAGTTTCTGCTGAGAAATCTGCTGATAGCCTGATGGGGGTTCCTTTGTAGGTTAGTTTCTTTTGCCTGGCTGTCCTTAATATTTTCTCCTTGTCGTTGACTTTTGCTAGCTTCACTACTATATGCCATGGAGTTGGTCTTCTTGCATTGATAAAGTCTGGAGATCTATTGGCTTCTGTCACCTGAAGATCCATCTCCCTCACCAGATTTGGGAAGTTCTCAGCCATTATTTCTTTGAATAGGTTTTCTGCCCCTTTCTCCTTCTCTTCTCCCTCTGGTATACCTATAATCCTTACGTTGCATCTCCTAATTGTGTCTGATAATTCTCGGAGAGTTTCTTCATTTCTTTTAAGTCTTGCTTCTCTCTCCTCCTCTGCCTGCAACAATTCTATATTGCCATCTTCCAAATTGCTAATTCTTTCCTCCATATTATCGGCCCTACTGTTCAGAGCATCTAGATTTTTCTTAATCTCCTCTATTGTGTTCTTCATTTCCAATATTTCTGTTTGGTTCTTCTTTATCGTATCAAACTCTTTTGTGACATAGCTCCTGAACTCGTTGAGTTGTCGGTCAGAATTCTCTCTTAACTCATTGAGAATCTTAATGATGGCTGTTTTGAAGTCATCGTCATTTAGGTTATACATCTCATTTTCTTTGGGATTGTTTTCTGTATATTTGTTGCTTTCTTTCTGTTCTGGAGATTTAATGTATTTTTTCATATTGCTTGATGTTGTTGATTTGTGCCTCCGCATGGAAATAGAGTTTAGTTGCTCCTTTCACTTGTTTCAGCTGCTGCGGTGGGAGGAGCAGCTGTTTATATTTCACCAACCAGGAATCCTGTCCGTAGTTGCTAACTGGGCCTGGGCCCCTCTTCGTAGCCACAGTGGCCCTTTGGATTCCCTCCTCTGCCGTGGGGGCCGTCACAGGGGGGCTTCAGGCTGCAGGTGCCTACTGTTGCAGCCCACCTAGATGTGCTCTCTCCTTGGGGTCTGCAACGGTGTTATGGGCTTTTCCAGCAGCCGGGGTGGGATCACTTATATTTGTCGCTCCGTTGCTGTCGGCACCCACCAAATCTCACTTGTCCTCTATAGGTCGCAGGAGAGCTATTGGCATCTTCTACAGTCTGTGGTTAGTACACCTAGCTATGCTGCTTTTGCCCTGGGGTCTTCCAGCCTTGTGGCTGGCGGCTGGGTGCCTTCTACTGGTGCTGTGCAGAGGCTTTCCCTAAGGCTGCTGTGAGCCTGTAGGGTTTCCCCCTAGGCTACTAAGCTGGGTCTCTGGAACTCTCTCCAGCCCCAGTCCTCTCTGAGATCTCCAGCAATCCCTAGCCTCACGGGGTGGGCAACGGCAGCTGGGGGTCGCCCCGCCCTCTGGGATTCTCTCCGGGCCTCTGCCGGAGCCGTGAATGCTGGGAGTGGCCCCTCTGCTAATGGCAGACAGAGAGTTTTGTCTGCTGCCCGGGCGGAGCTCCGGCGCTTCCCCTCCGGGTCGCAGGACCGGCCTTTTGAAAGTTCCCCCAGCCCCGGTCCTCTCCGAGATCTCCGGCAATCCCTAGCCCCACGGGGCGGGCAACGGCAGCTGGGGGTCGCCCCGCCCTCTGGGATTCTCTCCGGGCCTCTGCCGGAGCCGTGAATGCTGGGCGTGGCCCCTCTGCCAATGGCAGACAGAGAGTTTTGTCTGCTGCCTGGGCGGAGCTCCGGCGTTTCCCCTCCGGGTCGCAGGACCGGCCTTTGAAAATTCCCCCCACCCCGGTCCTCTCCAAGATCTCCGGCAATCCCTAGTCCCACAGGGCGGGCAACGGCAGCTGGGAGATCTCCGTGCCCTCCGTGTCTCTCTCTGGGACCCTCCAGGCGCCCCGAGCACCAGGCTGGATCCCCCCGCCAATGGCGGGGAGAGACTCTCCCCGCGGGCTCAGGTGTGCAACTCCAAAGTTTCCCTCTGCGTTTAGGAGTAATTGCAGGGGGTTTAGGTAGGGTTCTGGTCACCTGTTTCCACCGTCGCTCCTCTGTTGTGTTCTCGCTCCTGCCCTAGACGTGCGTGGATCCTCTGGGGGCGTCCGTTGGAAGAAAGCCGCTTGCGGGTACCAGGCTGCCCGTCGGGGTCGGAGAGCCCTCACCTATTTCCACATCCTCCCGGAGGAAAGTCCATCCGCCTTCCGATGTATAGTCGCGTGGGTGTCTCAGACGTCCTGAGATGCTGTCTGGATATCCTTTGTCAAGCGATAAGTGTCCAAATAATTGTAGACTCGAAGGGCGAGAGACAAAGAGGACTACTCACGGCGCCATCTTGGCTCATATCCTCCAAGGATTAGAATTCTTAATGAGACTTAAGAATATTGTTTGTAGACCAACAGTTTGAGAGAGCAGAAAATTTAGGAGAGTGAACAGAGTGTGGTAATCCAGAAATTATAAATCCAGAGCTGGAAGAATTCTGGAAATAGTAAGGTGAAGAGTGTCCACATAGAGATATACAATGAGCTTGGAGTGTTGGGTATACTGTCTGCACGGAAACGGCAGTCATCCAAGATGCAGTAGAAATAGGAGTGAAAGGCTGACCTTAGGATTGATCTTCTCCAGGCTTTGATAAGTGTGTAGGGAGTGAGTAGGGAGTCAGAAATGGCAGTTGCATGTAAGTGTAAAGCATGATTATGCTAGATCCCTGAGCTTTGAGGAGAGGTTAAGGTTTAAAAACAGTAACAGAAATTTCATTCTTCTGGCTCCTCTTGTCCGTGCATATCTCTCTCATCCTTTGTCACTCCCCCAAAGTTCCATCCTTTCCCTATTTAATCTGTGTTGCTTCAAGTCTGAATTATCCACTCTTCATTTTCATCTCTCCCAACCTCATACCTAGAATCCAATGCATTATCAAACTCTTCATAAATTGAGCTATTTCCTTGCTTTAGCTGAAATTTGAATAATTCTCTCAAAGAAACAGTGGACTGGAGAGGAAAGTTAGTGTTTAATTCCCCTCCTGTGAAAAAATCCCACCTCATGTGCTGGTGTCCACTGGCCTCACATTTCCCCATAGAGCTCAGGGGTGAACTTGAGCGGACCGTGGCTTGAGGATATGAGTAAAATGTCCCTTTTCAAGATTCCAAGCTAGCTGCTGTGGGTATTTTATTAGGGGTCTCTAAAGACATTCTAGCCCAGGTATGTACACACTCAGATTAGCTGGTTTCCAGGACCTGACCTTGAGGTGGAAATAGCAGCAGCCCCAGGCATGGCAAACTGTCCAGGGTACCATTGCTTCATTAGCTCCTTTAGACACCGTAACTGACTCTCAGCTTCTATTAAACCTGTGGTCAACTAAAACCTGTAAGGGTTGATTTCTTCCATGCCAACAGCTATTAATTCCCGTGTTCTGTGTATTTTGTTGTACTTTAATGTAGACCTATGCTTTCTTTTCTCATAGATCTTATCATTTTGGTACCAGCCTATCATTTCACCCAAAGCATCAGTTATTTCTTTCAGCCTTGTCTTGTGTTTTCAAACTTATATAAGCACACTTTCTTTAGCTTCATTTAAGCCATTGAGTTGCAGTAGCAGTAAAGGGTAAAGGACAAAGATTTTGGTGCACCATTACAGAACCTGCAGGTTGAAATAGGTAATTTTATCAATATTCTTTACACAGAGTTGCTCAGCTAGATATGGATCCACCTAAGTGTAGCCACTTCTGTAAATCTTATTCATGAAAATATGTGGAGAAATTCTTTGTTAAATTCAAGATACAGTCTATGAAATTTCTCTAATTTATTACTTTAAAAATTCTAAAAACACGACAGGAAAGTGTGAATTGTAAGGCCGAGCCTGACATCTGACAGCTGTGGTGGCTCCAAGTGGATTGTATGTCTCCTCTGAGGGTAAAGTCTGGTCTTCTTGCTTCTACAGCAATAGCTTAATGTGAGCTTTAGAATTTTGTCTGATATAAATGTATAACCTTAGTGTAGTCTTCCGAATCTACATTTGTTTCTCAGGGCAGGCCCTGTTATTTAGGCCAAAGACAATAGGTTTTGAAAATAATTTAATAATTTAGCAGTTTTGAGGAGGTGTTAAAACTTAATAGATTTTTTTTCCAAAAGGATGTACGATAGATGTAAGAAAATGGCTCGACTTTCTGATCCTTGTATAGCTGATTTCATGATTTAGAGTCTGACTTGAAAGCAACCATTTCTCTTTTCTACTTTGGGAGGAATTTTGAAGATACATGATTTTTACTGGTTATCTGAGTTTCTATTTGTCAGAAAACTAGAATTCTATATTTATCATTGGATCTATACTATAAGAATTACATTAGGTTTCTGTTTTTAGACATCAAATGAGTTAATGGACACAATTTATCCCTATTTTTGCTGAGTATGCTAAGCACAAGATGCCTTCTATCAGCAACTGAACACATTAATAAAACATCTAATTTTTAATTGAATAGCTGAAACTGTGCCAATATGTGAAAGACAGAGTTGTAAACTCTAGCAAACTCTAAAAGATTTCACTAAACAGGACTGCACACAGTGGGCTGCTGCTGCGTGTATTCAAAACAAGCAAAGCAAATATGGAGCCAAAAATTTATGTTTTATGTAAAATATACTTCATAGGTCTAAATTTTTCTTAGTAAAAGAAAGTGGACTTGAACAGTTTTTTTTCTTGTCAATGACTTGTATTCATGATTCAAACACTGATTTACAACTTGATTGAGGAGGAGAAAGAGCATCCTTAAATTGATATCAATAATATTATTGTTATACTTTATATTTAATATATGCTTTATATATTTTATTGCTGTATTTTATAGTGTTTTAAATTTTTAGAAAGGACTTGTCCATTTTTTATTCTATTTGTAATTCATGTATAAAGTAACACAAAAAAAGTAGAAATTACTATATTATATATAAGTTTTGGGCAAAAAAGTTGTGTAGACAATACTGCCTAAAAGTTGAGAAAATTGACCTAGGTGGAGGGCAGGAATGCAGACTGGTTGTGGATGGCAAAACCAGTCAAGGTGAAATAGCAATGCCAAATGTGTTTTTATAGAAAAGGAGACAGACACATAGAAAGGAAAAGAAAATTATCTTGCTGAGACTTAAGAAATGATATGCGAATTGGAGAAAGAGTTGGAAGATGTATTGTGGAAACAGGTTAGAATGGAAATACTGTTTAAACTGATATTTGTCCACCATGCTTAACACAATATTTTTAGTTGCACTTTTAGTTTTATTACAGGTTTATTACATGTTCACATGATTCTCCTCCTTGTCTGTTAAGCTGGGAAATTCCTTTTTCTCCTTTGCTTTAGCAGGTTAACGTGCTCTGGTCTTGTTTCTTTCTCCATAAAGCAGGCCCAGGTGCATCATACCTTGCCTCTGGGTGGGCCCTGCTTGGATTCCCTTTCTCATCCACGTGACCTGCATGCCACTTCTGCAATTCCCCACCTCCCGTTCTATTCTCAGCACACAGATCTGAATTCTGGCCTGGGAACTTCTTTGAAACAAGTTCTGAAAGATGACCAGATTGGCAAATCCTAAGAACACGGGGTCTTTACATTGGTTGATTTTGTTGTGGTGCTTGATTTAGTCGATAGAATCACACCTCCTTCTAATCCCCGCCCCGTGTCGTTTCTGTGTTATCACTTTCTTTCTTCTTGGTTTACTTACCTCTCAGCTTGCCTTTCTCAGTTTCCTTCATAACTTCCTTTTCCTCTACTCACTCTTTAAATATTGTTGAGTGTATTCAATCTTTTTTCTCCTCTTTTAATGTATTCTCCTCAGGCCCACTCACCCATGCTGTCCCATTTATTTATACGATGATTATTTCTGAATCCATATCTCCACATTTCATACATTTTAATCAGGGGCAGACCTGTATTTGAGACTCCCATGAGTTCATCTCTGTTGAATGTCTCCCACATATCAAAACCAACAGAGAAAACAAGCAACCCCACTCTTGCCTGTGGTCCGTTCTCTGAATAGTGACATTGCTCTCCTCAGACACACCAAGCCACTCAGCTCACCCACTTCCTCCTACTGCTCACCACGTTTCGTGGCTACTACCTCCAAATGACCTCTGACATCTCTCCCCTCCTCTCCTTCGCCTTTCTCTCTGCGTTCATTATAGCTCTATTTATTTTGGGTGTGAGTACTATAATTTTATAACCCAGACTTAAAACCGCTGCTCATCTGAGTCTTCTTTTCTTCATTCTTTAAAAAATCCCATCGTTTTATTGCCACCAAAGTCATTTTTGTAAGGCAAATAAAATCATGTCACTGCCTTTCTTAAAACCCTTAACAGATTCATCACTGTTTTCAAGATATAAAGTCCAAAGTCTTCCACATGGCACATAAGGCCATTTGTCATCTGTTCCCTGCCCACACACCTCCTGAATCTCTTGCCAGAGAACACGAAAGCTCCTCGGAGTTCCCCAAACAGCATATGCTCTTTTATGCCAGACTCTTCTCGTGGATGGTGAGCCATAACTCCTCTGTTTCACTGGCAAAGAACTACTCACATTTGAGGAATTGGCTCAGGTTAGAGGCCACTCACCCTCTCCTGACTCTGCTCCCAAGATGGAGTTAGAGGTTCCTTCCTCTTGGCCCCCACACATCAAGCACATACTTAGGTTGAACACATTAACAGCATTTGGGTATCTTATGTGTTTCTTCCACTAACACTCAAAGATAAGGATTTTGTCTTGTGGATTTGTATCAGCACCCTGTTGTCTGGCAAACAGCAGGTACACCGTAAATATTCATGGATTAAACTGAATATTATAGCTAGATTAATTATTGAGATGTTATATGTGTGTGCACACATCTATGTGTTTGTACATGCGTGTGTATATATGTACGTGTATATGTATATAGGTATATGTAAATAAAAACTTCTGTTTTAGAGTGCTTTGGAAATTCTGAATATTTTAAATAAAGCACATATAAAATCTGATGATGACAGCAAAAATTCACGGAGCACCCACCATGTGCCTGGCATGCTGTATACTTTGTTTCCCTTAATCCTCACAACAGCTCTATATAGTCTATAATAACATATTCCTTCTACATAAGAGGATACTGAGAACCCAAGAACTTAAATGATCTTTCCAAGACTGCACAGCTCAGCAGTGGTGGAGGGGTTTAAAGGCAAGTCCTTCCGTCTCCAACGCCTGTGCTGTTTTTACTAACTCTCACTCCATAAGGCAACCCAAGACTTATTTCCCAGTGTTCTCCAATGATTCAGTCTAGCTATTCATCTTGGCTGTTTCTTCTGAAGTGCATTTGCATTGTTTGGTGATGCAGTTGAATGCGGTCTACTCGATGGGAGAGAAATAGAAGCCAGGAGTCACTGAAGAAGGCTGTCACGGGGACCGAGGGAGGGTTTGTGCATAAAGGCTAGCACTGTGCCCCCCCAGGTTTGTACTTCCTATCCCTTCCTTTCTGCTGAGTTATACGGAATATTTGTTTTTGGCTGAATGTGTTTTATTTTGTCACATTTAAAAGGAGCTTGCAGAATGAAAAGAAAATGTTGTTTTTGAAACTTGCAATATGAATGAATTTTTGTTTTTGTTTGCTGAATTTTTGTTTCTTGAAAGAGAGGAAATGGTTAATCATCGAAGCTGATTCTTTTAAATTTATTACAACTTGTAGTCTGGGTAAATTTGACCTACCTCCGACGTTTTCAATATCTGATGA
The DNA here is from genome assembly GCF_021613505.1 of Equus quagga. NCBI lineage: Eukaryota > Metazoa > Chordata > Mammalia > Perissodactyla > Equidae > Equus > Equus quagga. The sequence continues at coordinate 9,795,155 of NC_060277.1, forward strand.
AAGAGAGACTAGAATTTAGAACATCCTTTGTGCAGCTCGACTAGAAATGGCATTTTGGTTAATCAGAAAAAGAAAGAAAGAAAAGATGTAAGGAAATGACTGTTATTTTCAAAAGAGAACCTTTTTTTAAAAGGAAAACTCAGTTCTCCATTTTGCTCATATACTGTAGGCTACATGTGAGAAATACAATAAATATGTGTGTCATCTGGAGAAGACTGTTAGCGGACGAGATGATCTCTCACACCGCATCCCAGCAGTTTTCCTCCGCCAGACAGTCCTCCCTGTGGAAAGAGAAATAAGTACACTTTTAAAAAACACATATATGAGATTAAATATCCTTACAATATAATACCTGTAATTAACAGATTTGCTTCATTTTTTTTTTAAATCAAGATTTATGAACTAGGAACAAGAAATAAGTGAGAGTATATAAGTTTGGAACAATTTATCTGCTTATTATTATTATTTACTATAAATTAGGCATAAATATTTTTTAGGAAGTATTACAATTTACTCACAAATTACATAAGTTTCTAATGCTTTTGTTCCCTTGGCATTGGACGTGCAATGCTTACTATGTCACCTATAAACATTTTATCAGAGCATTGCATTAAAACAAGCAGAGTGACTCCTGGGCAAATATCTACATAATAATTCTTAAATATACTAAGAGAGACTCAAGCGTTCCACCTAATTATTTTATGCAGAAAGAGAGCCTGACCATTGTTCTCTATAAATATAATGGAATGAGATCTCTACACACAAGTTGGATGCATATAAGAAGCACACGAAACAGAGTCTTTTTGCTTGTGACTGCAGTGATTAGTAACAATGAAATGTAATAATTACTATAATATTCCCTTACAATGGAAGTGGTGCATTTTCCTAGTATATTACATTGGAGATTTTAGTTTCCCATGGCAAAAAGAGGGTAGCTTTCTTGTCTACCAGTACTAAGAATAATTACAACTAAATAGGAACCATTTTCATATCTAAATGAACTGGCTTAGCAACCGAATGCTTATTTTCCTAGTTTTAAATAATAGAAAACAAGAGAATTAAAATATCCCTAAGAAGATTAGCCTAATTTGTGGAAAGACGTTGTGTGCAGACAGTATTACATTCTTTGGGACTTTAAAGTAAAATCAGTACACCTTTGGTTTGTATTTGGTCAATAATGGAAAGCATTTCCTCAATTTAAAAAATAAAAGCCGCACTTTATTAACAGAACTGAGAAAAGTTAGCCTTCTCTCTCCCCCCCACCCATCCAAAGCTCTGCCTCCAGATGTTATGTCGTGTTTATTTTGCAATGTTTATTATGACAGCCCAAGCCGTTTATGTTTTAAAGATACATTGGTCAGTTTATTTATAGGGAGACAGCTTCTTGAAGTGAGGACAATTTACTTTGGGTGTGGGTTGAAGCTACACGGCACCAGAAAGAACGGGTGTGGCTGGTTTTCTCCACTGTGTCACTAGTATGCCTTTCATTTCCTTTCATTATGAGGACTCTGTTCTTTTCTTTTCTTTTTTCTTTACTCCTGTAAGGTTTTACATGATTGACCCTGTGAGAAAGACTCGAGCTCCTGGCGTGTTACCGTGCACAGGCAATGAGAGAAACCCAAGGCAGGATGGGTGAGTGGGCCTTGGTACATTTGCTTACAAATGTGGCTCCTGTCAACAGCGAAACTGGAGATTTTCCCAAAGCACCAGGATAGAGAGCAGTTTGTTGTGTTTTCATAGAATCACTGGTGCTTCTCAAACCAGGCTCAGTACTGGCCAGTGGGCAGGGGGCGGTGGGGTCGGAGGTGGTGTGTTTGTGCAGTGGCGCTCGATCAAGGTTTGGAGGCCCCAGGGGCTGCAAGATTCTGTTATCCCTTTCCTTTATGTGTTGCAAAATACAACAATATTAAACGGTAAAACCAGCATCAGAAAGTTCAACCAAGTTCTCATTTTTCCCATTGTGATGACCTCAATGCCACTTTGGTAAAATTAAGTAGTGTTGTTTTCTAAAAGTGTTTTTCCTTACCTCTGCTTTGCCGAGTTCCTCAGAAGGTGCTTGGTCTTTCTATTGGGAAATGCAGCGCTGAGTCTGTGGGAGTGCAAACTGGAGACATTGCAAAATAGAAGCCGGAAATGTGATCTCCCGGGAAGGCTGGGGACGCGCTGGGACATTTTGGATGAGGGCTGCTGTGGTGTGTTTAGGGACATAACGCAGCGCTTTGCAGTAAGAATGAGGCTTCATCTTGCAAATTAGAATATGCTATAGGGGATTCCATTTTTAATTATTTTCCTCCAGTTTAGCATTATTCTTCTCTCCACGCTTTAAGAAGTGATTTGGGAAGGAATTTGTTTTCTGAAGCATTCTCAATTCATTTTTAACTTACTGCTTGAGTTTTGTATCGTGTTTCAAGCGACACAAGGAAAAGCAGGACAATATGCTACCATTTCTTGGAGGATCTAGAATAACCTTCCGCGCGGCTGCTTCTCCTATTGAAATGCTACTCGAAGGTACACTGCATTTTTTTCAAGCTTTTGAAACGCTGCTTGGGTAGCAGATCAAGACCTTAGTTTTGCTAGCTGGTTCGAAGTTCAGTCATGATTTTTTTTACGGATAAAGAGGTTTTCCTTCAAACTGATAATTAAATTACTTTATCTGTGCAAAGTTAGGCTCCTGTATTTTCACATTTCCTGCGGTTTTTTTTGGTATCAAAACTTATAAAGTTGTATAACTACAAAAGCAATAATATGTTTTGTTAGCATTTTTACAGACTGGAAAACGTTAATACTTACTATGGATGCCAGGATTGGTAGAGCAATTATTACATTATAACACGAAGCTTTTAACCTCTACCTAGAAAGTTGATAGAAAATTTTCGGAGAGTATTTACATAGCCTATATATCTGAAAATGCTAAGTCTAGTTGGGTAGGTGTATTGGCCCTTCAAAGCACTGTTGCTAATTAGCTGTACAATAAGGATGGCAGAATCTATAGTCTGATTATTTATTTAAATGATACCTCAGTAATGGATGGTGCTATGGTCTGAATGTGTACTCCCCCAAGTTCATATGCTGAAATCCTAATGCCCATGTGATGGTGTTAGGAGGTGGGACCACCGGGAGGTGCTTAGGTCATGAGGGTGAAGCCCTTCTGATTGGGATTAGTGCCCTTATAAAAGAGGCTCCAGAGAGCTCCCTAGCTCATTCCACCGTGTGAGAACACAGCAAGAAGGTCCCATCTTTGAACCAGTAAGTGGGCCCTCACAAGACACCCAATCTGCCAGTGCCTTGATCTTGGACTTCAAGCCTCCACAAGTGTTGTCTATAAGCTAGCCAGTCTCTGGTATTTTGTTATAGCAGCCCAAATGCACTAAGACAGATAGGAAGTATTTCTACCGACTGATTTTAGGTTCATTTCCCAAAGTGACTGTATTAAACCTGAAACAAGTGATGCTTTTCTATGGTAATTTCTCTTTAAGTTTCTTAATTTTTGATTATTCTTTGTCAGTTTGGGCTTAGTTTATTTATTATCTAATTGACTGGTTGTTTTGGGGAGTGGAAAGAGTAGAGGCAAGGAAACCGATACTGGCTCTAAATTTCAAATTGCTTAGGCATGTAGGAATGTCTGTGACCAATCTATTCTGATGATTGTGAGAAGGATAATTTTCCTAATAAATTTGGAAAATCTGGAGACCTGGAATAGCACATGCTTATGATCTCTTCCTTTCTATAAATATCATTTTGGATTTGATCGGATCATATGAAAACAAATTAAGCTCTATTCTCTTGACCCTTGCACATGTTGCATATTAAGCTATGCTTTAAATATTCCACAGTCAACAAGCGGAAATATTGGTTTACCACAATAATTCATTCTTCCCCCCTCCCACCCTAAAAACTCCAACATTTGAAAGGACGCTAGGATAGCAATCAAGAAAGCTAGAATTCATCTGCATGAAAATGAGTCACTTTCCTAAACTGACTCTGCTTGTCTATGTGTTTTTGGAATCATAAATTATTCTCACCGCTGGTTTGGATAAAACTAAAATCTATTTTCCTGTAGCATTCAGTGTGTTCCTAAAGTAAGTCATAATAATTTTTTACTATGGGAAAAAGATCAGTAGGAGCAAACTTAGTGATAAATAGGACCTGCTTCTAAATAGTTAGCACATGAGGAAAATCCCTTGGATGTTAAAAACCAAGCATTTTTACTTTTGTTTTGCTAGTTTCCTTTGGTTTTGTTTTATGAAACTGCCGCTTTAAGAAGCATAAATAATATTCTTTCCTTAGTTTTATATTAAAAGTAGAGGAACTTACTAAATTGTTTCTTCTCCAACTTATTCTTGGTTAATTTTTAGATCATTAGGTAGGTTTTTTCCTTCTCAAATTAGCCAACCAAAAAATATCAACGAGAAAAGTACAGGACCAAAGCAGGCAAAGAGGCCAAAGGCCAGGACACTTGACACCACCACCGTGGGGAGCCCAGGGTGCCAAGGCTAGGAGCATGGCTTTTTTTTCTTTAAAGTTTTTGCATAATATTCTTGGGGAGAGGCAGTACATGGTTGTCACTGAGTAGCTACAAGGATGAAAGTAAAGGCCTCCATTCTTTTGGGAATCACACATTTTCTTTTTTGTCCCAAATTTTGAGACTGTCATGGCCAGATGGTTGACTGAGCTGTTGGGCCTACCTCTTGGGAGGTTGGGACCAACCAAAGGTGTGCATGGTCTGAGAAGAGAGAGCTCACACATCATAGCATCCACTGACTCAAAAATGTCTCTGGCATAGATTCAAGATTTAGTGGTAGCTTATGTTATTGTGTTGGGGCACCACAAAATGCACAAAGTGAAGAGGTGCCTGCTGCCCCACTTTTGAAGTAGCTCCATGCCAGTAGCTACAGATGCCAGAAGGAAAGGCTGCATGCTGCATTTTCAAATATATGGTCACCTCAGGAATTAGTACTTTTATTAACTCCTTCTTGAGAAGGGTGTGGATAATTTCCTCTAAGAGTCAAGTCTCTGGTGAGGTCAACAGTGTGAGGAATGGAGAAAAGATGGCACTCTGTTGCTACAGTTAGTGTTGGCTAGCAACAATAGCAGCTTATGTATTTATGATCCTTTACAATTTCAAAGCACTTATAAATGTATTGTATTATTTCAGGTTCTATTATAAAGTAGATGCCTCTGTAAAATTTTTACTGAGCTGATAATTCATTGAAAAAATCTACCTCTTACTTCAAATCTGTTTGAGATGGATATTTGATAGAGATAACTAAAATAGCAACTGATATTAACAGCACAGAAGTTAGTACATCAGTTAAACCTCAATTAACCAGAAAACTTTGATAATTATAGTTATTATTCAGCTTCTTTTAAAAACTTTTCTATGCATTTGCTAATTCTATATTTTTAAAAGTAAAACTTAATCTTCAGTAGATAATTCAATATCTTGGATTGTCTCAACATCATTTCATTGCACACAACTGTAGATATAGAAGCGTAGGGTATTTTTCAGACGGTATATCAGATCATTTTATGATCATGTAATTCTGTCTTCTGAAATTATCCTGTTGCCAATTTTCCAGCTAATAGAATATTCCTACTGGTTGAGGTTCTCTTATGACTGTATTATAATGAATATGAATAAAAGTGGTTACTATTTTTTTCCTGCCTTCCTTCTTTCTTCCTTCCCTCCCTCCATTCCTTCATCCCTTCCTTCATTTTTTTTTTTTACCTGTTTGTATGAGGACATGTTGCTCTCTGAATTACTTTAGTGAAAGATGGGCAAGGAAGGGTGTGTTACAATTAAAATATTGATATTGAATGTCTGAAGTAGCCGGGCGAAAGTGCGGCATATCCAAAGAAAGTTATTTTGGTAGTTCCAACAGTAAAGAAGATCTACTGATGTTTCTTCCTATGTCATTGCAATTTGGAACAAGGAATCAGGGAAAAGATGACAGTGTTGGTAAATATCCTGCTTACACTGGAAGACAACTGAACTGAAAGTCAGTCCATATCATAAAGGGCTATAGCAATCCAGGACTTTCCCAAGGAGCCATACCTACTGTTCCCCCTTTGTGTCTGAACTTTGGTCTTTTTATGATGCCACATAATTCTCATTTTTCCTTTTCCTTTCCTTTTTCTGCTTAACACGCTTGCCTTCTCCCATTCACTGCCCCACCAGCCAGCCCACAGGCCCTCTGGAACTCACACACAGACATACAGATGCACAGACAGATACACAGACACACCCAGCCAGACACACACACACACTCATACACACATAGTCACATTTGAGTTCCGATTCAGAGTCTTATCCTGGGTTGAGGCTTCTGTGATATGACTTCTCAGGCTTCTTCATGAAGGACTAGTTCAGATCACAGGAGAATACTTCTATTATGTGTGTCATGGACATTCTTGGAACAATAACAAATATGATTTTAAAGGATAAGATGTTGGGGAAGGAGCATAGGCTTTGGAGTCAGCCAGAGCAGGGAGTGATTTCCAGGCTCACTGGTTGCTGGTTGTGTGACTTTAGGTACTTCTGTGTGCTTCGGTTTCCTCATTTGTAAAACAAGGATATCAACAACTCTCTCAGAGGGCTTTTGGGAAAATTAAATAATATACTTAGTCAAAGGGTAAGTGGCTAGCATAAAGGAGGTACAGACAAATTTTTTTTGTTTTTTCTAATAAATCTAGAAATATAATAAAATGATAACACATCTACTAGTGAGATGAAGTGTTATTGCTTGAAATGGGAAAAGTCTCAACTGATCCGACCTCCAGCTTTATTTAATCTTATTTTTTCAGTAGAGGATGGATTTATATTGGCTTTCAGACAAACTCTCTTTGTGTTACAAGAAGTAACACCCTGTTTGTAATAAATCAGCCTTAAAAGAGGCCTTTTCCTGTGAATTTGCCCAGGAATAGTTGCAGTTGTATTGAAAAGAGTCTAGTCAGTTCCTCTGCTATTAAAATATATCCATGAGAAAGATGGAGTGTCTTTGTTTATGCCTATTTATAAAAATGCATACTTTAAAGAATAAATAATTTCTTAATTTTAAGAGGATCCAAGACAAAACTGGTAGCATTCACATTTTAGTTACTGTTAGTCATTTCATTTCTGTGATTCTCACATATATACTTATTCCTTGAAATTATCACATGTACACTCATATGGATATCATCACATTTTATTAATCAAGGAAAACTGATTTGTATGTGTGACTTGTGGAATTAGTCCTGAGTCTTTACTGATATTTATTTCCATAAAGTCTAGTTATTATTCGGGGTGATGAACTTTTTAATTCTCTTAAAAACCTTGCAAGATAGGTGTTGCCACTTTCATTTTGCGGATGAGGAATGGAGGCTCTGAGATACCACACAATTTGCCCAAGTAACACAAGTTATGACCACTTAAGGGACAGAACTGGGGGCTAAGCCAGGCTGTCCAACTTTAGCCATGGTGCACTTCCTACTTTCTTTGCTGTCTCCCTTTGTGGGGATCAGCCTCTATTCCTGGCATTAGCCCTACTTATATATTCCTTTCTTCCTTCTCGATGTTAGTCATTTCAATATTTTAATAATCACCAATGTGAACAACTTTTAATTCAGTAACATCAGAGCAGTGTAGTTCAATCTGTATCCTCTAAGAGCCTATGCATTTCCACTTTGGGGAAAGCAAGGTTGGGGGACACAGGATACTGTCACTAATGAGGACTCGTTAGGGGCATCACCCTGAACCAACAGAGGATCCAATGCTCCCCTGCCTGGGGCTACAATGGCCATCTCCATCCCTCTCCTTCCATGTTGCACATAAGAAAAGGGGGCCCAGAGCAGTTAAATGATTTGCCAATGGTTGATCATGAACAGCCGGGACTGGAACCTAACAGCCTAACAGAGACCTCCCCTCAGTTATAAAGTGGAATTTGGAGATCAGAGCAGGGGTGTGGAACAGACATAGACAGATCTGTGTTGCTGCATGCTCAATTCTCTTTGTGTCAAGAATTTACCGGTCATCTGTTACCATCAACAGTTTACCAGATCATGGAGACAGAATCAAAGCAGAAAGTTAGTGCCTCCTGTGGGTGACTATTGTGGGAACTTTCCCAGAAGTCGATCACGAGTTTTCTCTCAAAGTTAAGTGAGCTGCTGGTTTGAAGATCATAATGATTCCATGTGCCTAAAGATCTATTACAGGTGGATTGAGGATTATAGTTAAATTGATGCTATCTTTGTCTTCATTTACACACAATGAATGAATATTCATGTTAGCTTTAATTTCTTTTTCCTTTGCAATAATTCTACTTTTATTTAAGTGCTACATCAAAGGTTTAGGTCATCTGCCATTGTCTGGAGGACCACAGGGTAAAAGCCTTGAGTCAAAACACGTGGGAAGAGTCATTTGCCACAATTGTGTCCTGGTTTATTTAACCATTTTCCAGCACTGCATATGCAGGCATAGACCTTCCCAGTAATTGCTTGTTGAAAGAATGAAGACTGATAAATATAGAAAGATACACAAAATAATTTGGCCACTTATGCTTGACTAGATAAGACTGAGGACAAAGATGGTATTTGAACCCATCCAAAAGTTCTAGAACATGGGAATATATTTCCAACTGACAGTTCCTTAGAGAAAGGTTTGTTTCTCCTTGGTAACATAAGTTGTAGTTGAAGATAGAATTATTTTATACATTGGGAACAGATCTAGTTAGTTGAAATACTTATCTCATGTGGACGAGGAAAGAAAACACCAGAGTAAGAAATAGGAATACATCATTCAAAAATTTTATATCTTAGAAGAGAAAAAAGAGAAGTGGAAAATGAATTAAGCCAAGCAGTTCACATGAACAGTACAGTTGGTAGAGAAAGAGTGACCACAGATAGGCAGCCAGAAGCCAAATTCCACTGCAAATTCTTCAAAAAGCAGGGGTCTTTAGAGGGCTAGGAAGCATGGTGGACGGAGTAGCTGTGCATTCTTCCATTACAAGCGGAAGGTTAAGGTGGGTCATAAGATTCTGTGCTGCACACTCAAAGATGCCTCCACCTGCCCTGGGCTGGCTGTGTCCTCCGTGAAACATTGGTAAGGGCTTCAGCTAGGGTGACTTCAGTCCCCCAAAGACATCCACAGACTGACAAAATATGGAGAGGAAAAGGCCAATGTTCCAGATGCAGGAGGAACCCACATACAAGAAAAGACGCTAACTTCTAAGCAATGAAGGGGGAGCAATGAAATCATTCAGGGCAGACCATATGTCTATAACTAGAATTTTGTTGATTAAAATAAGAAAAAAGTTGAATAAATAGTTCCTAATACCCTATAAGTAAATCTCCATCGGCTCAGAAAAAGGTGAATTTGAAAAGCAAACACTGAGAAAATGTAATATGTTCTGAATTACATAGCATACAGAATCCTCTTTCCTAATTCATGAGTCTCTAAGAGTAACAATTTTCCAATGAAACAAACAACAAAACAAAATGAACAAAACTTTAAAAACTATCAACAAATATATTTATTGTGGTGGCTTTCCCCCTACTAGATACACCTTGTTAGAAAGTAGTACCCCTTTTAGTTCCAGGTGGACCATTAAGCAGGTAATAAAATTGTTTTTCCCTCGTTGAGAGAGAAAGAAAACACATGACTTTGCAAACGTGTTACATCCTCTTTGCTCTAGTTTTTGTTTTCTATGAAATCAGAAATTTCTTCTGATAAGTATGATTTTCTTTCTGGAAGTAAGTTACAGGTACATGTGTACAGCTTATATAACCCGAGGGGTAGCAGAGGCTGAACCACACAGTGATGACATAGATTGGAGACCTGTGCCAGGTAATCAGAACCCTTCACAGTTTTGTAACGCACAAAAGTCATCTCCAATTCTATGGTTTCTTCCACATTTTCCCTTTCTCCAATCCCATACAGTATATTGAACTCTGCTGTGCACTCTCATGCTTCTTGCAGAAGGACAGGATAAGGGCAATCGAACCAATCTTAAAACAGTTGTTTCTGTGCTGATAATTCCTATGACTCCAAATGCCAGGCCCTAACATCTGAGCACTCGCTACACCTCCTGGACAAAACAAGACTGTCTTTTTGAAAGCTATTTCTCTCCCCTGATCTCTTATCTGTTTTGAAGGGACACTGCATCTTTGAATTTGCAGAACTATCTTTTGCTTCTTAGAACAATAGCTTGAAAAATATTTCTATAGGGAAAAGATGTTGCTTCTCCAGATGTCATCATTAAGTTGTTACATCATATAGCCTATTGATAATTATGTACAAAATTTCTTGTCTCTTAACAATGCACGTAAGGTAACTATTCGAAAGCGTCCCTTCTTTGAACTTTTGGTTCTTTGTTGTTAGCTATGCTTGTATGAAGAATATAGCAACTATTCGGAATGTTGTTTAGACTGAGCAGTAACTGACACGTTGTCCGTTTGTGGTCCTAGCGGCTAGAGCACCTGTCCTGGGCATCTGGTTGAGATAGCAGCATCACGAGTCTACAGCAATCGCGGGGGACCCTCTAGTGTACAGTGCTGACTGATACCGATTTCTGTGGTTTATCTTGGAGCTTTCTCTTCTTCTGCTGCTGTTTGTCTTTGTTTTCTCGCTGTTCTGGGGTTTCTCTGCTGGGTTCCAGACCTTTGTTATCAGGTATTGCGTCCTTACTCTCTTCTTTATTAAGTTTTTTTCTTTTCCTCTCCCTTCCTTTTTTTCCTGAAATGAAAGGATATGCCTTTAAAAAAATACATTTAATTATGTTCTATTTGGTTATTCTAAGTTTTTAAAAACGAGTTAAATTTCTCTTAAGTTGCACACTATATGCATAAATACCAAATATCTCCTACTTCCATCACTCACTCAGCTACTCTTTATTAACTGTATACGATATTTTAAGGAATGTAAACATGAAATGCATACAAAATATAATGAAGCAATTAATATATGGTAGTTTCATTCTGTTCACATTGGAGAAGCGCTGAGAATTGTAGAGGAAGGGAGTAATTTGATCAAAGTGCATGAGCCTGGCACCACAATGGATGAATTTTTAAAACTTATTTCTGAATAGTGAATTATATTATCATGTAAACATTTTACATATACGATCTACAGTGTAAAATAATTTCTGAGAGCATGATTTTAGTAACATCCATTAATACATATATCCCAATGAGAAATTGCTGACTTACATCAATGTCGTAGTAAATGAAATCTAGGAACCAACTATTCCTTATGTGGGACAAATGCTGATACTGCGTATCCCCACATACCAAATCATGTAAAATTTGAAATTAGCCTCTGTCTACAAAAAGTCACTTTGGACAAAGGTATTTTGGAGAAATTATTTGCACGACAGAAGCAAAATATTTTCATGTCCTGAAATAGGCTGCAAATGTTGAATTCAGTGGTTTGGCTTTCCTTTTCTTGAGCTCTGGTTACAGAAACCTAGGGAGCAATATTATTAATATTGCATATGTACACTCAGCCAAAACAATCTCCTTGGGTTAATGACTTTTATGCCACAACTAGCTTTGTCAGAGACTATGTTTACAAAACCTTCCAGTTACTTTATGAAAACTTGCCTTGTGGGCTCAACATAACACACCTCCAAATTCTGGACTTTCATAGGACAGTTAACAAAAATGAGAATTCAGACCACCATAAAACAAATATCAGTGAAATTGTTTTAGATATGTAAAGGTGAACAACAAAACATTAGAATCAGCTATTATGCCTAGGTCGGAACTAGTTGTACACTGATTCACCAGTTCCATTATTCTTTTCCCTTAAAAGAATATTGCTAGATTGGTAAGATTTCTACAGAAAGGATCCACGTTGGGTTCTTTTTTCCACACTGCCTTAAATTCCTACACATTTGAAATGGTAACTTGAACTTGGTAACTAAACAAGTTAAAATTGAAGAGTAAATTTACCTTCCTGAATATACAGCATAATTTAATTTTCGTAAAGCTGCACAAACTGAAAGAGAGAAATGTTGATTTTCATGGTATGTGCTTGGTTTTCAGAAGGGCATGGCTGCAAAAGTTATATTACATAATATTTCCATTTTGAGAATAATTTCGGAGGTGTTCAAGTTCAATTCTAAAAAAAATCGTCAGTGAAAACCATTCCAAAGTTCCCCAAAAATTACCTACCCCAAACAAAATGTTATTTTTATGGAAATCATCCAAAAGTTCAGTGTTTCATATTGTTCTCTTGATGATGGTCCAACATCTTACTGCTGTGATCCCAACTTTAATGTTTTGGATATATGAGAAATATATTGTTTCTTTCTTGGTCACAGATTGATTTACATGTTTTTTAGTCACATGTGACAACATACTCAACTTACAGTGCATTTCTGCTTATTAGCAAACTGATATGATTATTTCTTAAGACAGGCAGAAACATTTTTGGAAGTAGCTCGAAACTCAGTCTTATAGTTTTATTATCCATGGAATAGCTATTTAGTCTGGGCAGTGAGTGAAAGGGGAGGCTCGAGTAAAGTAACGGTAAACTGGCACATTGTACATTGTTCTTGCCCAACGAAGGGCTATTACACAATGGGAAAATGGGATTATTATTTTTTACAGGCCATGTGTTAGTGGTTGGAAACACTATCCTTTTGCATAACTGATATATTTTCCTCTTGTCCAAGAAATAAAATAGAAATGCAAAAGAGTGGCCATAGTCCATTAAAAATCACGTGCAATTTGGGAAATTTTGTAAGGTTTTCATTAAAGGCAACTTCTTTTTCTATTCTGGTGACTTTTCCTTGATGTGGTCAATAGCTATTTTTATACTTTTTAAAAATAATTTTGTGATAACTAAGCATTCCAGTTATCACAATCTTATATACATATTTGTGTTTTGTTGTTCTCCGATTATATGTGTGCACATGCACGTCTGCCACAATTGGGTTGTAGAGCGTTCCAATGATTAAAATAATGTTCATCTTCCCTTAATGTTGCAGCTATGAGGGTGGTGTCTGGATAGAAACCATCAAAGAGAAGTTGCTATTAGTAATCAAGTACAATCTGAGCCCTTGCAGGGAAGCACTATGGTATAAAGTCTAAAAACACCACCTTTAGAGTCAGAAAACATTCTGTTCAAATTCTAGATCTGCCACCAACTAGTTGTGTGACTTTTGACAAGTTGTTGAAATCCCTCAGGATTAACTGTCATATTTAAAATGTGGATAATCATTACTACTTGCTAAACTTTGTAAGGATTACACATGATGCTTGTAAAGCACTTACCATGGTGTGTGGCACACATTAATCATGAGAGAAATGAAAGCTAATGTTATTAACTCATTACACCAACACGAATTAAGCCTCTACTCGATGGCAAAAAAGCTAAAACTTGAGGATACAAGTGAGATATGGAGACAGGCACAATAATTAGTTACAAGCTAATGCTAAAATAGAGGCATGCACACAATCCTATTGGGAACACAGCGCTGAAAGCATTGAACTCTGCCAATGGAGATTGAAAAAGACTCCCCAGATGAGGTGATGTTCGTGCTGAGCCTTAAAGAATGAGGGAGAGTTTGCCAGGCTGATGAGGGAAGAAGGACATGTGGGGCAGTGAACAATATGTCGATGGCATGAAGGCATCAAGGACGTGGTGAATCTGGGGGACTGAAAGTAGACTTCCTTGCTTTGATCAGAGTCTATATATAGGATATTACTCAGAGGAGCTGGAATGATATACAGGACTCGATTGCCATGTTGGGAATTTGTCCTGAGGATCAGTGGTACTGAAAACTGGAGAAGGGCAAGTATCAGAATCTGAGAGCAGGGCAGAGTTCAGATGTTTCTGTGACTCGTTTAGAAAACGCCAATAGGATTTTGAAATGTGAAATACCTATTTCAGAAACACTTGTGTAAGTAATAAGAATCCATAGAAGGAGTAATAAGAATCCATAGGCAGTGACTGGTACTTATTTTTGAACCCTAACTTTTAAAAGAGTAGCTAAAATCTCTGTGCAGACCATATAGGTACTTATTATTTAAAATTTCATTACAAGTAGTATCTTATAATTGAATAGGTGATTGACATTTTTGAGATAATGAAATTATTTCCTATTAATACAAAAATATATAGTCATTCACATAAGCCATCTGCAGACGAGGTTTCCAAACATAGGTGACTTTGAAAAATACAGATTCCTAGGCCTCCACCCCTGGAGATTATGATTCAGTAGTTCTTCTGGTCTAGGAAACTGAGGTTAATAGCAAGTTCACCTTGAGTTTATTCTGAAATGAAGCCACATTTAAGAACCACAGCTGTGGATCAATAGAAGACCCAATTTCTTTTAACATACACTCTCAAAATTTATTTAACATCGCATGGTTTCTCATTTGACTTCTTGTGTTTTTTCCCCAATGGATATCAGATTTGTTTTTTGACTTACTGTAGCTACTAATTTTTTTTTTTTTTTGGTAAAGACTGGCACCTGAGCTAACAACTGTTGCCAATCTTCATTTTATTTTATTTTTTTGCTTTTTCTCCCCAAATCCCTCCAGTACATAATTGTATATTTTAGTTGTGGGTCCTTCTAGTTGTGGCGTGTGGGATGCGGCCTCAGCATGGCCTGATGAGTGGTGTCATGTCCGCACCCAGGATCTGAACCTGTGAAACCCTGGGCCGCCGAAGCGGAGTGCAGAAACTTAACCGCTTGGCCATGGGGCCGGCCCCTGTAGCTACTAATTTTTAAAGTAAGTTTTCTGATTATTTGAAATAGACGCCTAGATACAAAATGAAAATTAGTTGAAGATTTTTAAAACCATTAGATAGAAATAGGAACTAAAAAGAATAAACATGTAAAAAAGAACAAAGAGAGAAGAAAATGATCCTGAATTATTTTTCCTAAGTTACATATTTAAGTTCCAAGTGAAAATATGGACTATAGAAAGTGCTAAATTACCCTTTTAAATGTAATGGGGCTATGAATAAAAGAATCTTTCTCTATAGAATCACAAATATCTTATTTATTGAGAAATTCAAATTGTAAATATCAGTTCATGCTTTTCTGGGTGTTTAGAAATATCTATGCACTGGTCTTTATAAAAGCTGCTTCTTGGTGAATTTCTTGCAAGACACCACAAAGGGGAGCCATTGAGCTTCACGTAGCTCCAAGCAGAATTTTTCTCAAAAAGCTAAAAATGGATCCCACATTCTAGACTGAGGACTAAATATCACTGAGTCTATGATTCAAACCAATTAAATAGACATCCCATTAAAAACATAAAATTTATTGCTAGGTCTTTTCTCTTTTTTGGGTATGGGATGAAATTCAAATGGAAACCCAATGGTTTTTTATCTTGAAAAAAGTATGAATGGTATGAAAATGGCATTAATCTAATGATTCTTTAACCTAGAGTTGGACTTGATTTTTAGGTATAGAGGATAAAAATTGCACCTTTGCTTCTTTTTAGTTGAGATATCACTGGGGGAAGTTTGCAAAGGAGGGAAAATTGCTACAGTATATCTTCTTCAGCAACTATGATCTAGTGTATAGACACATATTTAAAGGCCTTTGAATTGTGAGCTACATAAGCTCAGGACAGCTCGACTCCGTGGTGAAGAACACAACTGAAAATCAATAAGGCCAAATTCCTTCTCAGCTATATGACTACCAAGTAGAGTTAATCCGAAATGTATCTAAACCTTTTGTCTCTTTGCTTCTTGTTTGAATAAAACAGAAATAGTTATTTTCTTGCTATTATTTTAAGCTAGGAATTTATAACATAGCTAGTGAAAATATGAAAGAATGAATAGCTTTTTTTTTCTGCAAATAGGTAGAAACTTAATTTCTCCAAATTGAAATTTAAAGCTACTTGAATTTATCTCCTCTGTATTTTACTACATGAATCAATTCAATTGCATTTCTATTTAGTTCCAAGATGCTTCTGATTAATTATTCACAGAAAAATAATTTGGCTTATCATTACATACTCTACTAAATGCTGTTCATTTGGGAAATTAAATTGAACCCATTTTTGCAAAGATAGCTCTGATCATGAAAATATATTAAGATTGAAATAGCATTTTGCCACCAATTGAAAAGGGCTAATATAGGAGATGCAATCTATTTGTGTCACACTCTTGGGAATTCCAAAACAAGACGGTCCTGATGGTAAGACACTGAGTGTAAATTTTAGGAGCTGAAAGCAGATAAACCCAAGCTTCTTAACATGGCACTCGGAGTCCTTGCCCTCTTTGACCTTGCTCCTGCTTGTTTGGTCATCCACTTTGATGACCTCCCACTTCTCTTCCTAGTCACCCCTCTCCGCTTCACTCACCAAACCCACGACATTTCCTGATCCCATGTATTTGGTACTTTTACCTAGAATGCAGTCTTTACCATCCTTTGCTGTCACTCAGACTGAGTATTTAATTCTCTGCCCACGTCACCCCTTCAGGGAAAACCTTCCTCACTCTTCTAACCTTTGCTTAGGTTGATTATTTATGTTTCTCCTCTCTGTGCCCCTTAACTCCAATTGGTAATTTGTTGCAATAATCAAGGTGAAGATGACTTGGGTGCTCTGGTTTTAAATATAGTAATAGTAACGGTAACTAAAATTCAGTGAACACTTCTGTGTCCCAGTCATCCTTCTGAGTAGGAACACTGTGTCTGTCATCTCGATTATACCCCTGTTTAACAGTGAGGAAAATGAGGACTCTTAGCATGGCACCCTTCTGCCTCCACGTGGCATCTCCAAAGAGAACAATGTGACATGGCATCCTTGTTTATTTTACATGTAAGCTACTGAGCAGAAGAAAAGGGGCAAGGGAAGTGCCCAGGCATGGAATAACTTATTAAAATAGAAGGGTTTTATAAAAATTAAGGTTTAGAACATACTGCTTATTCTCTTGAAATTTGAATTTTCTGAATGGCAAGTTGCTCATCAGAACTGAACAGCATTTTAGAATAGATGTTTTGTGTCCCAGCACCATTCATTTACTTCATTCTCATCTCTTCTTTTTTATTCTCTTCTTTTGTATTGCCATGGTCTATTTATTTTTCAGTATTTCCACCCCTCCCAACAATCATAAAGAGGTAGGATATAATATTTTTATAACTTGGAAATTATTTATGTAGTATATCATTTATATCTAATTTAGAAACTTTATTTTGCCTTTAAACTACCACCATTACATTTTTGAAATCCTAATAAAATTATCAGAGATTTTTGTCTTTTGTGCCACTTAATACCAAAAAGGAGAAAGAAAAACTGTATGGATTTAAATTTTAAAATTCCACTGAGGTTTGAAGGCAGTCCTATTATAAATCATTTCATTTTATAGCAAACCTCATAAATATTAATAATCACAGTTTTTTAGAATCCATGTTTCCATAATGTGCTTTAGCATAATGAAACTTCTTTTTCCAAATCAAATCCTTTCCTTTCTTTATGAACTGATTATTGTCAATAAGCCTTTACAGATTTTTTTCCCCTCTGTTATTTAAATAATCTTATTACTCACTGAAGATTCAGGATCTGAAATTTTGAATTTTGGCTCTACGTCCTGACAGAAGTTTCCGTGGCTCTGTCACCCAAGGTAACTCCATTCCACCTCATTGCTTCTGTTGCCCAGAACCCTAGCCTGGATGCCCTGCATTCAAAAGGAACATTAGCTGGAGTCCAAAAGAAGCTGGTAAAGATATTGGATATTGCATACCAGGATGTCTCCCTGTTGTAAATCATCAGTTTTAAAAGAACAGTTGAGAGTGCAAAGAGGAGAAAGTACCCGAAGATTTTTTACTATTTGCAATATTACAATTTACTCATTATAAAAGTAAAGGGTATCCTGTATTTTATTTTATAATATTTTAAAAACATAGCAGGGCATAACAATTTATATTACATAGCTATTTTAAATTTAGTATTCTTTTATGTGGGCTTATTTCTCTTGGATCCACTACCTTTTGGTTAAAAGTTCATTTGAAATTAGTAATTTCAGTGTTTCTTTCTTCAGTGCAAAATCTCCTGACTTT
The DNA here is from genome assembly GCF_021613505.1 of Equus quagga. Taxonomy (NCBI): domain Eukaryota; kingdom Metazoa; phylum Chordata; class Mammalia; order Perissodactyla; family Equidae; genus Equus; species Equus quagga. The sequence goes on from NC_060277.1 coordinate 9,813,157, forward strand.
GAAATTCTATCCACCACATTAGGTTAGATTATAAAACTCTGGGAAACTAAATCACACACATTAATTTACACGTTGACAATTTCTTGTTTTAAGCTTGTTTGCATAATGTGTTTTGAACTATATCTTGGGTCTTATACAAGTGTTTCTGTTGGATACGCATGTAAACTTACTCTGATTTTCACTTGCTGTCAAAGGGTGCATTGGCAAATTTCATGTCTTAAATCCTCTCAAATTTTCTTCATTACTTTTGCCATGAAATTCATGACTAGTTTGTGAAATGAATATTACTATTTCCTTAAGAAAGAAAATGAGTCTGCATATGATATTTTGATTATTTTATGTACTGTTTATAAACTTATAATAGGGGGATTTATGTGATAGTGCATATCTTCAGAAATTTAGACAGGCGTGGCTGGCTTCATTGTTTCAAAACCCTTTGAAGCCTGCCTAGTCAAATTGCAGTGTCCTCCTGAAATTTTCACCTTAGATCAGTCTTCTCAAAGTATTAATGACCATCTCAAAAACGAATTGATGTGTTTATCTTTTTTGTAATACTCACACTCAACCTCCCTCCTGACTGCCCACTCCCAACTCATGCTGTCTGCTGCTATAAGCTGCCATCTTATATCTCAAGGTAGAGAATACGTTTGAGTCTATGGAATGTTTATGTTAAATATTTCTTTCACATCATCCTTTAAAAAATCTATCTCAGCAATTTAAATAGTTAAAAAACCCAGTGATGTAGCCTCTTTGAATATTCCTATCATATACATATTGCCAGACTTAAAGTATGTAAATAGATCACAGATAGTTTTTCCTATAAAATTGTCATTCAGACCACCTATTGCGTGATTCATTTAAGAAACTTGGAGAAATTATTTCTTTAGTACTTCAGTATAATTAATTCCTTTTAAAAAGTTTCCACATTCTTTGTGATAAATTAGTTTGCCTAATTTTGTGTCAATTTAAAATTTAAATGTAACAACTTTATTTAGTATATTACTAATCAGCAATTAAGTGGAAAGTACTGCCTGAAGGGTGGATTGCTTTGAAAATCTGAGTCTCAAAAAGATTTTTTTCCTGGGGAATTTTCCTTTTCTTCTGCTCTAAATCTTCTGCTCTAAATCGACCATGCTGCCTCAGCCTCAGCGACATGTTAAAGTAACACAGTAAAGAACCCTGACATTCGTTGACTCACCCAATTCATTTACCTTAGAAAAACCAGGAACTTCAGTTGTATCAATATTCCATACTGAAAGTTAATTTCTTTTAAGTTTTTTCCCTCCTTAAATTTTCCTCTCAGGAGGGACCACAGTGATAGTGAATTTTCATGCAGATCTTAGAATAATGCTGGTATCTGAATTCTCCCCATTTTTCTTTAGTTAGACGTGTAGGCTTACAGTTCAGTCTTTCATACTTGAAATACATGTTCTGGAATCTGTTTATGGTAAATATCCACAAAATGTCCCCCCTTAAAAAAAATAAAAGAGAATCACTAAGCCAAGAGCACTGTCTTTATCTTTGATGAAATATAGCTTTCCAATTAACAGAAAAGCCCTTCGTTTCAAAAGACTGAACAGAATGCTACTTGAAAATTCATTCCAGCTGGTTAAACTGAAGAACTGAAAGAATTCCAAAGAAAGAATATTCTCTTGGCATTTGATTTTCATTTGGATAAATTTCCATTTGCTCCAAGAACTTGTCTCAGAATTTTGTTCTTCTGAGACGGAAAAAGAAGTGTTGATAGCCATGTCTGACGGTGCTGCACTTACTCCCGCGCCCGAATTGTTGACTCGACCGCACTGACAGGAGGGGATGGCCTCACACTCGCTGACACAACTGCAGTGATTGATTATACAGGAAATATTGATATTATTCTAGTCTCTTTCAGCATTTTACGCTCTAGTTGGCTCTGCCGTCTAATCCTCATTCTACCGCAGCCCACTCTTTCTTCTCTTTGAAGTGTTTTACTGTTCTACGGGGGAAAAAATGTAATTCTAGTCTGGAATTACATCACAGGGGGAAAAACAACTACCAAGTCTCTTATTTTAGTGTATACTACTCCATGATATTTTTAGTAAAGATGTCACACACTAAGATAGCTATAATTTAATATTTCAGCTATTTATTGATTACCTATGTAAAGCTAACTTTTTAATGCACCTTCAGTACATTCTCAAATGTTTTCACTTTGGTTCAGTATTTTCTTTATTCTTGTTGCAGACTCTGTCTCAAACTATTGATTTCTTAACTAGCTTGGAAAACATAGAAAACCTCACTTAGCCTCCACTATATTAAAATTTGTAATAAATAAATTTTATTCATAATGTAAATAAGACCATAAAGGGCATATTTCACCTAAGGCAGATAAGGCAAACTGTTTTAAGTACTGTTTCTCCCACTCTGTTGGTGCAAATATCTGTTCTTAACTAGAAATACTTTCCACATGCATTTCCATAACCAGCAAGATAACTCCTTATAATTACTTCATCAATAGTGGTTATATATACTTGAATGGAAGACCACTGACCACTGATTTAATTTATTTAAAATTTTTGGCAGTTGTGTTCACTAATCTAGAAATATCGACCCTATAATTAAGCAAGATTAGTAAGATTTTACTGAATTTCATTTTACTGCTTTTTAAATTTATTTATTAAAGATTGGCACTTGAGCTAACAACTGTTTCCAATCCTCTTTTGTTTTTTTTTCTGCTTTTTCTCCCCAAATCCCCCTAGTACATAGTCGTATATTTTAGTTGTGGGTCCTTCTAGTTGTGGTACGTGGGATGCTGCCTCAATGCGGCCTGATGAGTGGTGCCATGTCCGTGCCCAGGATCTGAACCAGTGAAACCCTGGGCCGCCGCAGTGGAGCACGCGAACTTAACTACTCAGCCACGGGGCCAGCCCTTACAGCTTTTTATTGTGCTCCCTTTATTGTTATTTTGATGCGTGTTAGGGTCAGGGAGGAGAGTTGGGAGGGTAGACACATGTGCAACAAATGTGTGTGTATGTTTGTGTGTGTGTATGTGTGTATATATATATATACACACACACATATTTATTTATAGGTCCCTTCCCACCACAGATGGAAAAGTTCTATTTTTTGAGTGGATTTAAAAATATCAATTCAAAGAGAGCCCATTTTCCAATTTAATTCTCAATTAGTTTGAAAGGAGATTCATCCTATTAGAAGAGTCCAGAAACTTGAATCTTTAAAATTAATAGACTTTGCTAGATTATATGACTTTTAACTTTTTCTTAAACATATCTTCCATATGTTAAATTCACATTTGCATCCTCTCTACTTTTTTTCTTCACAAACCTTCAACATGTTGTGGAAGACAGAACATGGTCCTCTAATAAGTACCTAATTAGCACAGAGGAAATCAAAGAATTACTTTCATTGTTTGGATTCTCAAACTCCTATCGGTGGACTTTCCCTCCCAACATTGACATTGTCATTAGAACCCCAATTTTTCTCCTCTTTCTCTGCTACTAACTAGTTCATTTTCTTCCATTGTTTTGATTGGTCCTTAAGTGCATCACTATAGATTATCTACTGAATTTTGATCCGTATGTCTAGGCCATTTTGTAATTTGTCAAGGTGATATTGATCTATGTTTCTATTTTTTGTAATGTTAGAACAGTACAGTAATAACTTCAAATTTGATGAACTTAATCTTAATTCTCTATAAATACATTAAAAAGAGAAATGCAATTCACAGGACAGGGTATTTGGGGGCGGGGTGGATGGATAATATTAGGGCTTCTAGCCGTGGGTTTCTCATTGATTTGCAAAGTTTTGTGCACAGAGAACCTCACAGGCATAGGAGGCCCACATACCTGGGACACTGGTAAGCTCTGCTATAATTGTTCCAAAGAATGTTGTAGCTTCGCCTTTCTCTTTGGCAAGAGCCTGTACGCAGTAGCTACTCGATATTTGTTGAAAAAATACAATGAAAAGATGAATGATGCTCTGTTTTCTTGATTTCATGCCCATCATTCTATCTGAGGGAGAACCAGGGAAGGGCAGGCATAGAGAGAGATGCTTTTGGTGTTACTCTCACATACACGAGCACGCTGTGATTACCCAGCATTTCCAACAACTTGTCCTAATGACTTTCATTTGTTATTATGGAGTCCTCAGTCAGTTAGCCACTTTTGTTCCAATATTGGCTTTAAGTGGCTACAGCCCACTCTAGAAAGCTACATCACAGCCTCAGGGAAATAATTTTGACTTATCATGCCCTAGAAGCTCATCTTTGGACTAAACCAATAATGAATAACTAGAGTCTTCTTAAGGCTGTTTTAAGAAGAGAGCTTAGAAAGTCCAGGTTGCAACAGAGAGGTTACAGAGGACCCTAGTCTCTTCCTCTATTTTGAGAAGCAATTTAAACTAGGGTAGTTTTGGGGATTTGAAGGCTCTGAAGTTTCACTGAGGATGGGAGGATGGCCCACAGTCCATCTCCCAGTCCAAAGCTGTGAAACAGTGATCTAACAAGACGTTTCTGAGACTGCAGAATAAGAAGCAGTCAGGGAGAGCGACAGAAAGGGGAAGTGGAGGAGGGGAGGAAGGGACTTCAGAAGATTGTGAAAAGTCGAAAGATGGCAAAATAACCTTTTCTTCCTTAAATTATCTCCTATAGCAGGTGTAAATGATGATTTATTTGATGGAGCTGGGAATGTAGTCTTCTTTCAAAATAATGAAATATGACCTTGGCTCATCTTGGCCCAATCTTGGTGCTTTTGAAGTGGCACTGTACAGTCTCAAAAGCTCGATTTCCTCCTGTGTTTTGAATGACTGTGGCTTTTGTTGTCATTCACTGAATTTTGCTTTCAGTGGAATTCCACCAAAATGAAGGGCTGTTGGGTAGGGTGATGAAACTTCCAATTTAAGAGGGTGTAGCAAGGGCAGCAAATGGCATATGTAATGCAATTAATGGGGAGAGAAAGTGCTAGGAAGGACTTAAGGAAATGAGTTGAAAATTAAAGAAAATGTGACATTTCCTGAAGAAATGAACTCTATCTTACTCAATCTCCAGGAAAATGAGTATTTATTGTTTAATTGAGTATTTAAGAATCAAATAAGATAATCCTGGAAATAACAAGGCTAAATGAGATAGAAAAAAAGTTTTAAAGGGATAAATAGTTTTCAATAACCCATGTTTTTGGGTTTTTTTTTTTTTTCCTGAGCCAAGTGAACAACCTTCCTGTGTGCCTGACAGCCATATTAAGGTAGAAAGAGGGATATGTGGTCAATGAGTGTACATAAGCCGTTCCCTTATCTCCAGGGAATTTTTAAGAAAAGGGGTAGTAGTCAAAAGGTGATTAAAAATATTAGGGAGTTGGAGCTGGCCCCGTGGCCAAGTGGTTAAGTTCACACGCTCCACTTCAGTGGCCCAGGGTTTCGCCAGTTCAGATCCTGGGTGCGGACCTAGCGCTGCTCATCAGGCCATGACGAGGCAGCATGCCACGCCGAGGCAGCATGCCACATAGCAGAACCAGAAAGACCTACAACTAGAAAATACAACTATGTACTGGGGGACTTTGAAGAGAAGGAAAAAAAAAAAGATTGGCCACAGATGTTAGCTCAGGGCCAATCTTTAAAAGAAAAAAAAATACTGGGGAGTAAAAATATTTAAGGAAGCAGAAGCAAGATTGGCACATTTGTCTCTCTGCTATGCTGGGATTTGGGGGTATAGGAAGGAGAAGGCTTTCTTCTCCAGTGTACCTTGGTCACCCTTAGACAAGCACATTTTTGGGTCCTGCAAAACTCTGTTGGAACTTTTTAGTAGCAGAGGCTCTGAGGAGTTAAGCACAAAATGTCTCCTGGGCAGCCTTCCCTGAGCATAAGTGGGTCTGGGTCTGGGTGTGTGAATCTGCCCTAACCAACAGAAAATGATACCACTGACTTCTAAAAATCCGCAAATATTTCAGAGATCACTGAATGATCTAACTGATGGTTTTCACTACCGCTTATGACACATGGTAAGCAGTTGTATTCTTTATGTATGTTAATATATTCAACATTTTTGATTTATACATGGATTAATATATTAACATATTTTACTGTACTAGTTGTTAAATGTTTTAAAAATCACTCCTTGTCTATATACATCCTTTGAGATAGATTTCAAAGGCTGCGTTCTCCATGAAATTTTCCCTGATCATTCTCTAGCAGGTGAAGAGGGGATGCAGTAAAGTATGGCTTCTATGACCTTGGACTTTGAAGTTAGAAAGATCTGAGTCTGATTCTCTGCCAAACCACTGAGTCATTGTCTTTCCTTGGGGGATGTTATTTAAACTCTCAAGACCTCATTTTTTTAAACATGTGCTTAAAAAAATATGTGTGGCATTAAATTAAATGTCACAAATCTGAAATAGGTATCAGAAAATGTGCATTTCAGACATGGCTATGTTGCTTATCAGCAATACGACCTTAAATGAAGCACTTTCTGTGCTGTAGTTGACTCATTTATAAACTAGATCAGATAGTTCCTATTATTCTCACAGGTCTGAGGAACAAATGATATATGAGTACTTAGAAAATCGAAAGAATTATGAAATTATCACCCTTAAAATAATGATGATGATGATGGTCTCCATAAAAATATAAAACAGTTGAGTGAATGAATCAAGTCACCTTTGAAAATAGAACAGTTTCAGTCCGATGATGGTAAAACTCAGGGTACTTAATTCTTTTGAGACTTTTAGTGGAAGTCCTTAACCCACTGAGGTCTATCTGCTTTGGTACAATTTTGGAAATTTTACCACTTACATATCTCTCAAGTGTGTTATTTCCTCTTCATTCTCATTTAGTTAAAACCTCTTATCATCTCTAGAATGTATTTTTGCAAAAACAGAGACATTGCTCCTTTTGCTTCCAGATGTCTTCCATGTTGCTGTCATGTTACCTTCTTATAGCGCAGAGGGCTGGGCTGTTGTTCTTCTTGGTCTCTAGTTTTTCGATCTCCCCAGTGTCTGTCCTCCCAAAGCTGGGACTGACTCCAGCCTATTCTATAGGGCATCATCTCTTCCCCTAATTTCCCTCTGCTTCAGCCACGCTACATGTCTCACTGTTGTCTGACCACATCATGCTTTCTTGTTTTTGTGCCTTAGATGCTGCACCTCAATGGAAAGCTTCTTTAGCTGGAAAAATTCTACTTGGCCTGACAGAGTCAATAACACCTTACCTCTTCTGTTACCAGAACTCCATACCCACTCATCTATTTTGCCATTATTTGTTTACAACCAACTGTCTCATGAAACTATGAACTCTCGGTTGAGTCTCACACTTATTTGTATATCTTCCTTGTCATCTTGCCTTCTAGCATTGAGCACAGTTCTTGGCATATAGTAGTTATTCAACACATAAACTCAAATAAAAGGATAAATAGATGGAATGTTCAATGCCAGAATCATACAAAGCAAGGTGAGTGCTGGTACCACAAGGTTTAAATAACTAAACAGTTTAATGACAATTCCATTCATAAAAACAAATTTTCTAGAAGGACATCGTTATTTTATTGCACTTGTTTTTATTTTGTCACAAATATATTGCTTTGTCAGTTTCTTTAATGCTATTCCAAGTAAAGGAAATCTTTGCTTTTGGCGATGATGTAATCTCGTAAACAAAATTGTTCTATATGAAGCATGGTATCATGACATCACCCCAGCTGGGAGCAGTGAGGATGCAAGGATTACTCACAGTACCATTGCATCCAGCTTCCAATTTCTAGGCTTCAATTTGTCCTCTGATTAATATGCACAACACACTCATGCTGAGTTAGGGATAATTTAGTCATATTTTTCTACAGTATGCTTATGAGAAAGGTTAACTTTTCTTCTTAAAACAATGAAAGTTCCATGGGAAACACACAGAGAGTAAAGAAAGAACTGGGCAGACTTAGCTGATTTGGTCAACAATTTCTCACGAAGGAAATAAACTCTATGATTGCCCACTTCATAAAAATGAGCAATGTCAGTTAAGGTTTGTCCTTGGCGTGGTGACCATTCATCTAGAATCCATTAAGAGAGCATTACGTAAATTGAGGGGCCTTAAAATTTCCTGTTGTTCTAGAACAGCCCTGTGTTAAGCGGAATAATAGCCACCAGAAGATGTGTGCGTCGTCTTCATTGTGGGACCTGTGAATATGTTACTTTACATGGCAAAAAGGAATTAACGTTGCAGATGCTGTTAAGATTGCTAATCAGCTAACTGTGAAACAGGGAGGTTATCTGGGATTATCCAAGTGGGCCCAACCTAATTACATGAGTCTGTAAAAGTGGAAGAAGAGGCAGAAGAGAGGGTCAGGGAGAGGCTATGTGAAAAGGACTTCACATGCCATTTGTGGCTTTGAAGATGGAGGAAGGGGCCATGAACCAAGGATGTGGCTCAATAAGCTGGAAAAGGCAGCTAACTGGATTCTCCCCTAGAGCCTCCAGGAGGAACACAGTCCTCAAGATACCTTGATTTTAGCCTGACAAAACCTGTGTTGAATTTCTGACCTATAGAACTATAAGATAATAAATTTGTGCTGTTTAAGACACTACATTTTTGGTAATTTATGGTAGCAATAGAAAACTAATACAAGCTAAAACTTTGTAATGTTTTTCTTGTGTTTCAGTTCATAAATATATGCCAAAAACAGTTTTGAAGACCACTATCCCACTCTTCAGTTGCTCTAGAGAAGCTTGGTGATGAACAGCACCTAACTTGTCGACAAAGACTGTTAGAACACAAGTACCTTAATTTCCTTTCTGGAAACTTTATTCTAGGAAATTTGGAGAAATTAAATTTATTGATGATCAGATGCTAAATAATAGATCAAAGGGAGCCAAGAGCCAGAAAGAACCACATCCTAGTTGTTTTTAAAGTTCATACCTCTACTATTTATCCAATTCTTAAGAGAACCAAAAATTTGCCTTCCTAAAAACAATGTGATTAATTACTAGCCAAATTGTGAAACAAGCTATTGTAGTGTGCTTGGGTCCTCCCCATCTTATTTTTACATATATGGTGGACACATTTTCAGTGTCAATTTGTGAACAAGGATTCCTATTAAGCAGAAATTCATCTGGACTATATCATCTGCAAGAGGAGCTTTAAAAGAAATGAAAGAATGTGAAAACAGGGAGATTCTTTAAGAATGAAATTACGCCTTCCTCCACACACCCACACCAGTGTGGTTACAGAACTTTGGGGAATTCATTCCAATGTTTTCTCTACTCTCGGTGTTCATTGCTTCAGTTCTTCCTATCGGAACCTCCTGGGGTCAGAAAGTTTTGCCCTTTTCAGAGATTTTTTTCAGCCGGTGAAGGCTTCTGAGCGAACTAGAAATTAAGATGGGATGCTGCATTATGTCAGAACTGCATGTTTAGTCTGCTTTCCTAGAAATAATCAAGAAAAGTTATATGTGAAAAGACACAGATGCTCCTTTCTCAGCAATATTTTCATACTTTTGAAGTATAATATAAAAAAACCTGGTTGAAATCTAGAACAATGTGTATTTTGTATATCCACATATTTTTTGATTTCATTTATAAAAGTTCCCAAAATATAAACATCCCTTAGAAATATCTAAGATTATATATAGAAAATATAATACCGTTAGTATGTATGTTGTATATATTATTATTATAGTATATATAATATGTAACACAAAGTAGTAAATATTATATCATGTTGATATTGATTCTTAGCCCAGCAAGTTTTCCTTTGAAAATTCATGGGAAACGGATATTCTACCACTTATTCTGACTTATAACTGAGCATATTTATAGCATGGAGAGTATTTTTACTTAGCAGGCTTCCAATCATTTTAGGAAAATCTTTGAAGGGTTACCTAAGACTAAGTTCCTCCAAATTTAATCGTATTGCTTATCTTTTATTTTCATGGTTATGTGAAAAAAAGAGGTCTCAAATTAAAGCTGCTTGAAGACACAAATTCTGTTATGAGTTTGGTAATTAAGCAGCTCTTGTGCGTATCTTTGAGAATCTCAAGAAATTGTCTGTGACATTTACAATTGTTGTCCAGCCCCAATTCTCCAGAATGTTTTCACTTGTCAACTACAGTATATAATCTACTAATTAAAAATATACACAGTGAAATTTGGATTCAAGATAACTATAAAGATTTCCTCATAGGATACACAGCCCTAGAAGAGTCCTAAGTAAGTACCTATTAATATTCAACGAATACCAAGTTCATCTCACACTTCATTTCAATTTCAGAAATGAGTCAAAGAAGGACTATATCCCACAGACTATGGGACTAATACTAGTGTAATAAAATTTATTTCACCATTCTATTTTTGGAAAACAACAACAAAACTCCAATAACAAAACAAAACTTTGAGACCACTCTTTGGCTCTCTCTAATTCCTTTCCCTGGATAGCATTTCCAATTGACTTTTAAGGAAAAACAAACACATTTGTAAAAAAAAGTCTGGCCTCTTGTGAGTCCTTTCTCCCTTTGTCTTCCATCCCTTTTACTCAAGTTATAAAAAGAGAGAAAGGCAATGCAAATCTTTTCAGTTTACATTTTTTAAAACTTCTTTTCAGTTCTTGTTTTACTATTTTAGCTTTTCACCCAGCTCTGATTCTTCATTCCTATAGATGGGGACATGCTATGTTCATACCTTATCAATAATTCTAATAGAATATAGAGTTAAGTTCTTGTGACCAGTGCTTACTACTGGCATAAAACATTTGGTGCCAACCTCAAATCAATTCCAAGTTGGCCAGCTGGGTTTAAGAAGGAGGCAGAACCTCACAGTTGACAGCTACCAGATGAATGTGACTCTTCTGTACAGCTGAGATATGGAATTGTCATTGGGAGCATTTGGTACAATTTGGTAGCTTGAAAGGCTGGGAATTCACATTTGTGATATTTAAGCAGATTTTAGTCTCACTGGCTTATTCCCAAGAATTGGGTAACATGTTATAGCTTTTGATGATTTGTTGGTTATTTGTTATTCTTTTAAATTCCCAAGGAATGAGCAAAATATCCAGTGGGAACATTGACGTGAGCAGTAGACTTAGCAGTCACTTCCACGGGCCATCAGCCGTGGCACATCACATTAAAAACCCCAGAGGTAGGCCAATCTTGGGTCAGAATTCTCCTCAGTTAGAGGAAGGCCCTACGATTAAAGAAAGAGCAAGTTCAAAAGAAGCCTTGGCTTAAAATGTAAGGTTTGCAAATCTCAGTATGGTTGGGGGAAAACAGGTGATGTTTATTTGAAATAAAGCTTTGCTACCATAGGGAATCACAGGGATTATCAAGAGCATATTAATTCAGCCACAAGGAAGCCATACTTTGCAACAGGTGTCACTTGAGCTAAATGAAGATGAACTTTGACTTTTATTTGAAATTAAATAAATATGTAAACTCTGGAGTAGAATATTTCTTCTTTAAAGTGTGCCTTGAGCCTTTTCATTGTCCAAATTCTGGATTATCATAAATTCATCCTAAATTACTTTCTGGTGACTCCTAAGATAAAGTGCCTTTTTTTCTTCTTAGACATTAAAACACATCGTGCTCTTTTAAAACTTATTCTTTACATCAGTTTGGCCATATCAATAATTGTTATGAAAAAATAGCAGACCTATCCAAGTGGGGTTTTAGGACCCAAAGAAGCTGATAGTAAGGAGTGAGTATTTTAGGTCTATTCACAAAAAAGGAAATAACAAGTTCCCTGACATTGGAGCTCCAACCCCTTTTGTTACAGGCTTGTGCTTCAGCTTCCTTTTCTGCTTAGTCATTGCTTTAACTCCCACTCCGAGATTAATTGCATGACCCTTGGAGATGAACGATCTTCCACTTAATGTTAACCAATGCAATCTGGACAACCTCAGGGTTGGTGAGGCTCCTCTTGGGTGGTTTTCATTTGTTTTAAGAACATTAAAGTATCTCATAAATCTATATTTATTATATTGGTGAGTAATCTACTATAATTAAATATGAAATGCTGAAGACAATGTTAAGGTAACATCGGGTTCACAAACCTCTTTTTATGGTGGTTTCGTCGCTGCAAAAATACTCTGGAATTTGCTTTTGTCTTTATGTCTGCATCTGTTTAACATTACAAAGCATCCAACAACATATCATTTTCAGATGGGCACTCTATAAGTTTTTTAAAATAATAGTGATGATTTTGATGATAAATACACAATGCTTATAAGAAAAGAATTTAAGACAAATTTTAGAAAGAATATGGCTAGGAATCATCTCACTCAATATAATGTGTCCTCACTTACCAGTGTTGGAAAATTTGGTGAGCTGATCTTAAAGAACACAGTTTTTAAGAATATCCAGGTTTGATACTTTATCTATTCTTACTAGTTTTAAGACTGAGACCAATATGGAGGTGCAGAATTCAGGCTGAGTAATTAAAAGAAAATCAACTTAAGGCCATGAATTTGGGAATCTATGATTTAGAACAGACTGAGATGTGTGCTAAAATTGACCTTTGCAATATCATCAGGAGAAAAGGGATTTGTTAAGCAAATTAATATTGAAACAAACATTGTTTTTAGAGGTATTTAAATTATCAAAGAGTATAAAGTTTTCCGGCACTTTTTACTCGTTTATGAAAAAAAATCAACGTTACCAGGCAGTATACTTTGATAACTGAAGCAGTTACCTAACCAGTTTCCACTTGGCAACAACAAAGTAACCATATGCAATTGAGGAAAGTAACACGATTGCATGTCTTTCAAACATATTCTATAATTCACACTAGCAAAGCTTTTACTTCTTGGATTTTCTGGATTTTCAATATTCAGCAAGATGCATACCCTTCCCCTACCCCAACAAAAACTAAATAATGTGCTTTGGGGTTTTATCTTCAATAAAGGACCTCTATTTTCTAAGTTAGACAAATGAACAAAACAAAACAAATGGGAATAACTGAAGATAAGAGACTCAAAGAGTCAAATAGAGGGATGAAACTACAAATCAATAAATAACTCTGATTCTGGGAAAATGTATATGGTAGGGGATGAATGAATTATAGAATGCAAAAAGAGTGAGGTGAGGAGCCAGCCCGGTTGCCTAATGGTTAGGTTCGCATGCTCTGCTTTGGTGGCCCAGGGTTTGCGGATTCAGATCCTGGGCACAGACCTGCACACCACTCATCAAGCCATGCTGTGGTGGCATCCCACATACAAAGTGGAGGAAGACAGATGTCAGCTCAGGAACAATCTTCCTCAAGCAAAAAGAAGAAGATTGGCAAGAGATGTTAGATAAGGGCTGATCTTCCTCATCAAAAAAAAAAAAAAAAGAAAAAAATGAGTGAGGTGATCATTGAGTGCTCTCAATAAGCTGGAAAAATTACTTCTTTTTGCACTGAAATGTGCTATAAAATCTATTCACTAAAAAGTTTTCAAATTGAATAAATTTTTATGCATCTGTGCCTACAGTCAGGGACATAAATGAAAGAAATCCAAGACTTTCTCACTTAGGATTCCATGGCTAGCTTGAAGATTTAAGATAAAGCTGCCCGAGGGTAGAAAGTTTCTCTGTAAATCTAAACACTATTTCTATCAGACATCCCTGCAAACTGGCCTAGGAAAATTTTGCTGAGTACTTCAAACGGAAATTTATTGTATGGCTGAGAATAAATACAAATAGATCATAAAATAGGCTTCTTTAAAAAAAAAATGTGTTGATGACTATGTTTCCAGTTCGGAGACTCCATGTGTATTATTTTTAATTACTGTGTAGCACACACATAATTAAACTTTGAGGAAAATGGCGTAAGACTAGCTCCATTCTAATGGTTCTAGAGAAATAATGGCGGCAGTGAGGTCCACCTGAAAAGCCATGGTCCTCATCTTCTTATAGGACAACAGCAACAAAATAAAATCCAGCATAGAAGCAGTTTAATAACATTATCTGTAACCATGATTTCTTAACATCCCATGTTTCTTTTGGTCTCTTCACACTTCTTGGTCTTTTCCTGATGACAGCATATTCACTATTTCCAAACTAGGCTAAATGAAGTGTTTATAAAAATACACAGTCAATGCCAAAATGGCAACCACCAATTTGTTCTTATTTCCATTAGGCCATCCTTGAATTTGAAAATCTCTAATTATGTTTCAAGTGCTTTAGGAGGCTGAATAGACCACTAGTAGGTTTTACCACATCTTAATTCTGAAAATTTGTATATAATTTAAAGGAAACACATCCATGTGTTTCTGACTAACTTGCCATTAAGCTTATTTTGTGAGCTCAATTTCATGTCAGGAAAATATTTAAAAGCCTCTAAAATTTTAAGACTTTGCCAGGAGCAAGGTATCACACACACACACGCCATTAAAAATGGGCTGGTCTTTGACAGCCCAAAGTCAAGGCTGTAAATAGATGTCTAATAACACTTCCAGAGGAAATAAATGCTCCCATCTTTTTGCAAACAGGTAGCTTACTGACCTCTGTTTGCCCACTTGGGTGAGCATGCTATACATCTGTAACTTTAGAGTAAAGATCTTATTCTTTTAGCAGTCAGTTTGCCTTGTTTCCAAAGTTAAGTTACTAAATTCTAGGAGGAATTCTGCACCGTTGCCCTAGTCTCAGTCTCACGTGCCTTCAGCAGATGTCTACAGCAATTGAGAGCAGCATGAGATTTTTCCATATAGTCGTGAGTTCCCAAAGAATAAACCAAAAGTCATGCTGCATCTGCTTTCTTCGCACATGCACATCGTGTTCTCTCTTGGAACTCACAGCTTGCTTCAGGCTTGGGAGCCCCCTGGGGTGGGAACTTTGCTCTGCGTCTGGCATATCCACTGATTCACACGACACTTCGGAGACCATATATACTTCGTAAATTGAGTCGAAAATCCGAACCTTTGAAATACATTTTTAGTGTATTTCATTTTAAGTCTTCAATGTTATTTTATAGTAGTTGGATGGGGTATTAATTTTCATAACTTTTTAAAAAGCCAAATGAGGATCTTTATTAGGATCCATATTTAACATAACCCTGTGAAAATTGCATAAAGCCTGAAGATCAATGACTTTATTGACTGACAGCGTCTTTGTCTGCACAGCATGACTCCACTAACATAACCATTGACTACATTTGAATATGATGTTGGCAATTTGTGAAAACCATTTGGCTTTAAAACATCAATGTGATTTGAATCAAAGGGGAATCATTGGGCAATTTGCTCAGTAACTTCAGGTTTCTTCTTTAAACAACAGAATGGCTTAAAACAGAAAGAAGGACTTAGTAGATTTGGTGGTAGAAATTGAATGTTCTCAATTTTATTTGCAACAACAATGACAATAATAAGAAATAATGGTGAATGCCAACCACATGTCGGATGGGTATAATTAGAAAAGGTGAAATAGGAATAAATGGTCATCTTGAACATGTGGCAAAAGTGTTCAAAGAGACAGAATGGGAAAAAGGTTGGATTCATAGACAAAAGGTCCAGGTTGTAGTCCAGATGCATGTACCTGCCGGCTAACACTCTTAAAGTAGTTAGAAACTCTTTCCAGCCTCAGTTACTTGAAATTTCACTGGACCTGGAGGCAGGCCAGGGTTTAAGTCCTGTGTCTGTCACCTGCTATGAGTGATTTTAAATCAACTATTCATACTCAAAGCCTCAATTTCCTCATTTTTAAAATGGAGTTGATAACAACAATGCAGAGACGCCCGGAATACTTAAAGGACTACATGAGATGATGATGCAAAACTGCCAAGATTTAGACAAATCATATTATTAAATCACAGCCTAACTGGAATTAATCTATGTCAATGGATATGGTCATTGGATTTGAGTAAGGACACACAACCCAAGCAAATTATTTTCCTGCCTTTTCTCTTTTTGTAAGATCACTCTGGGTCCATTGTAATTCCCCTAAACTATTTTTACTTTTTTGATAACTAGAAGTGTCATCTTTATTGTAATCATCCTATCAGGTTTCTAGAATAATATAACTAGGTAACTGAACTACCATGTCCTAACTCCTTAGTGTCCAGAGGTGAATAAATTCCCTTCCGGTTGTTACGCTATTTAGTGGGACTCCATGGAATGTTAAGATTTAAACCAACTCAGAATCCGGGTATTATTTTTTTACTTTCTGATTATAAAAGCTGTGTATGTTAAAAAATTTGGTTTTAGACTGGTGAGATCAATAGTTAAGGGCATATTAATGGTTCATAAGCCTCTTTTCCAGAGACATGTAGGCTGGTGAAACAGGCATTTTAGTTTAAAGGAGTAGAGTTTCATGGCAATCCAATGCTTGACACAATGAATTAAAAATATTTTTATGTTTCCTATGGAACTTTGGGTGTTTGCAGTTAGAGGATTCTGGATCACATGTTGGTAGTTTTATTCTTTTCATTATTCCAAATACATATATTCCAGTCCTTTGGGTCTTTAACTTATTTTTTTTTCTAAATTTAGCATTGCACACACATTTTTAGTTAAGTAATAAACATCTGTCATCTGCCATTTATTAATATTAATTATAAATGGTCAGTGGCTCATGGGATCCAAGTACAGCAGCTGAGATTTTTTCTAAATCTGACCTCCTTAGAGTTTATATAAAAAGTGTTCAGAGTAGTTCTAAGCTCCTAGCCAATTTAAGGCTGGTTTGCAACCTGGTGTTATAGATTATGCATTTAGCAATCAAAAAAGGAGAGATAAATGACAGAAATCCTGAAAAAAACATTGTGTCAAGGGATTAAGTGGGACAAACAACAAGAAAGGATGTTGTTCAAAATGATATGATGCCATACATTAAACATTAATACAAGTTAAATGTTACATGTAAAGTGTATGTGCTAGGAATGTTACAAAATTTCATGTCCCTTTTCCAGTTTTGCTGCTTCCGATGACAAATGTGGGAACATTTCCATAAATTGTGTAAGTGAATACAAATTTGAGGACAAAACCAAGAAACAAAGGCTAACACGTTAGTACATCCCAAGAGAGCTAGTGTTCACAGCTACTTATTTCTTGTCAGCTGTAAACATCCTATAGCTACAGCATAACATACACAAAGACATCTGACATAACCCCTGCACAATGCCTGGGGGGCTACACTGACATATTCCTCCCTTACAAGATTCAAGCAATTTTCCTAAGAGAAAATATTGTGCTTTACTGTAGTAAAGAGTGCATAGGAATGTCAAGTTCAGATTTTACCTGAATCCAATTGAAAAACGTGAAAGAGATTTTATAAACCATCCTGTTTAATGGTATCATGTAGAATGCTCTAGCACAAGGCTATCAGTTGGTTAGCTCTTACATCAATACAAGCACTTCTATTTTTTTTTATTATTTTAAATTGTGGCAAAATGCACATAACATAAAACTTACCATCTAAACCATGTTTAAATGCACAGATGAATGACATCAAGTACATTCACATTGTTGAGCAACCATCACCACCATCCATCTCCAGAAATCTTTTCATCTTGCAAAATTGAAACTCTGTACCCATTAAATAACAGTTCTCCATTCCCCCCACGCCCCAGCCCCTGGCAATCACCATTATACTTTCTGTCTCTATGAACTTGTCTACTTCAAGTACCCCATATAAGTAGAATCATACAATATTTATCTTTTTTGTGACTGGCTTATTTCACTTAGCATTATATTCTTAAGGTTTATCCATGTTGTAGCATGTGATAGAATTTCCTTCCTTTTTAAGCTGAATAATATTATATTGTATGTATACACAACACATTTTATTTATCCGTTCATCTATCAATGCCCATTTGGGTTGCTCCCACATTTTGGCTATTGTGAATAATGCTGCTATGAACATGGGTGTCTAAATTTCTCCTTGAGACCTTGCTTTCAATTATTTTGGGATATACTTAGCTGTGGAATTGGTGGATCATATAGTAATTCTATTTTTAATTTTTTGTGGAACCATTCTGCTGTTTTCCATAGCGGCTCTACCATTTTTACATTCCCACCAACAGTGCACAAAGGTTCCAATTTCTCCACATCCTTGCCAACAACAAGCACTTCTATTTTTATCTATTTATACATTGGACTCTGCATAAGATTTCAATAAAGTAGAGGATTCTGTCACCAAAATTCATTCTAAAGTGACTTTTCTCATCCAATCTTCTCATCTTGCAAGCATCTGTAGATAGCTCAGCAATCTATTAACAGGAGCAAAACAAGACTCTGTAAAATGCCCACTCAAAAGGCTGCTCTTCTCCCTATAAGAAACCTCTTGCTTGCCTCTTCTATACGTTTTTTTTCGTTCCACTCTTTTGGTGCCCCTTCCCAGACCCTACCTTTCCAATGAGAAATCTCTTAGCCTAATGCTCAAATCTGCTTTCCAGAATACCTGGCTCTAAGCCATCCCAAGCAATGAGAACAAACTCACTGAGAAAGACCTATTTCATTGACAGGAGCCTGTCTCTTTTCCGTTGTAGCAGCTGAGGATCGCTCAAGTAGGAGGCTCCCTTTGCTGTTAAAAATAGGGTTGATAAGTGATTCAAAAAAGGAGAAAGCAGGTAAAGTTGGTATGAGGATACATTATACATATCTGTATAGCTCCAGAAATGGAATTAATAACAACACAGTTGTTAATGGAAAGCAATAACACACTACAGAAAATATTACATGCATTAAGCCACATGATATAGTGGAATATGCAATGAACCAGGATTGTGATAAGGTCATTTGGGCAAAGTCATTTATTCTCTTTAGGTCTTGGTATCATTTATTGCTGAAAAAGGACCGACGAACTGTCCATCTAAGGTCTTTATTGACTCTCTCATTCTGATTTTTCATTTTACAAGACCTATTACAATAGGAATAAGATTAGTCCTAATACACATCTTCTCTTAATTACGTTGGTAGAGGCAAAGTGAATTTATGAGGGATACTGGCAAAATAGCTTACATATATGGACCGTCCTATGTACACACAGATCCATTTACACTAGTGTGCATAGCGCTATGTCTAGCACACAATTGCTGCTCAACAGATGTTTGTTGAATGAACATTCACACATATAAGATTACAGTATCTAACCAGTTTTTAGAAAATCAGCAACCCAGAAGGAAAAGTTGTGATTACTCAAAAATAGGATAAACCACTATAAACAGTCAAATAAATAATAGTATAAGAAACATATTTACTATACACATGACAAAAGGTTAATATCCCTAATATACAAAGAGTTCCTACAACTGATTCAGAAAGCAAATTAACTCAATAGAAAAATGGGCAAAACATATAAATGGGTATCCGATAAAAATCTAAATAAGTAATAAATGTGATTAGCCTTACTAGTAGTCAGAAAAATGTTAATAATAAACCAATACGATATCACTGTTAATGCATCAGATTGGCAAGAATTTGATGGACTGATAACATCCAGCCTGGCAAGGATATAAGGAAATAGGCATTTCTGATATTCTGCTGATAAATCTGATATCTGGTAAATGTGAACTCTGTTAAAACGTTTTTGAAAAGTAATCTAGCAGAATACATTAATATTTAAAATGTATACATCCTTTGGTTTATCCATCCAATGTTTGGCACTCCATTTTCTATTAGATCTCACAATTATGGAGTGCTTACCATGTAGACACAAGTCTAAGACTTTTATCCACACTCATGAACTCCTTGCTACAACTCTGTGAGGTAGTTACTGCTCTTATCCCCATTTCACAGATGAGGAAAACAGGGTAGACAGAGGTTAAGTAACTCGCTTAAAGTCATAGAATTAGTTAAAAGCACAACTGGATGTGAAAACAGCTACTGTGCTTCCAGAGCCCGTATACTAAATAAGATGCTGTGTCGCCTATCTTACCTCCAAAAGAAAGTGGGTGCATCAGCTCCTTATCATTATAGAGATTTTTATTATAGTTGTAAGAGCAAAAAACAGGAAAAAATTTTTACTATCTAGGTATAGCATTGTGGTATATTGGTATGTATACTTTTATGTACAAATAGCACGTATACTATTACTGATATTAAAAAATAATGCTTTTGTGAAAACTAAGCAAAGAAACAAACAGCAAATCCAGAGTTGAACTGAGGTGGTACTGCCTTTCAAATTATTTCAGTACTTTTTACTTCACTAAGCTGACGTTGCAAATATTAAACGTTACATTTTGAAGATGGTGAACATGAAAAGAAACAATGATTCTAGGAGCAGATAATTCTTTGAAAATTGAAGAAACCTGCAGGGATGGAAAGAAAGGATGATAAGGCAGGATATGAAGCAGGACGAGGGCCACTAAGAGCATAAAACACGGTAGGAAGACAACAGGCTGAGGGAGAGAAATTAAATATAAAAACTCCCTTCTACACATTTCAAAACAAAATTCGACAAACTGGATGAGTGTGAATCCACCGCAGGTTTGCCCATGAAATACTTGAGTAAACTGCATTGTAACAAACAGAGATAAAACAATTGAGATAAAACAAAAAGCCCTTTATGATTTCGGTATTGGTTGGAAACCAGAGAAGCATCATATCAGATGCTTACAGCGTGTATTTATTATTCTGAGGGATATTTCACTATCATATGTCCATATTCCATAAAAAAAATTAGCTATCTAATTAACATTCTACAAATTACATTATGCAAAACTAGGTTATTATTTCTGTCAATTAGGGTAATAACTTTTGTTCACAGCTTACAATTAATTAGATATTAACTGCTGATCCTAAGTATGCATACATTTCTAAGTATGTTTTATTTTTGGAATTAGCAATGAATCATACTTCCCAAGTGTGAATATGTTGATATTTCCTTGCCTAAAATGTGATATTATTCAAACCATCAGTGAAAAGTAACTGTCATTGTGCTTCCAGACATTAGATTTCATGTAATGCAACGGTACCAGGAATATCTCATTTAAAAATGTACATGTCTAGCATTGAGAAATAAAATGTAATTGGACTCCACTCAGAATCTCTTTCCTTAATCTGATCCTTTGCAAAAATAGGAAAAGCAGGCTCTTCCAGCAGAAACAACAAATAAACAAAACAACCCTTTACAAGGCATATTTCTCAATTATGGCAGCCTGGGCTCACAGAGGCTAGAGTTATGACCGAGTGGTGTATACACAGTATAAACACAAGAGTTCAGTAATTAGGTTTGAGTTAATTTGAAAGCTTCACTGGCCTGGTGCATAATCAAGCAAAAGGTCATTACCCACACTGGTGCATTTCACACAGAACAACACTCAGCAGCTAGAAACGGACATATCTTGACTTAAGCTTGCACAATTCAATTCCAGAAACCATTTAAATAAGAAGTAGATTCTTTTTCTATTCATTTCAGAGGCAGTTTACTCACATAGAAATGTTCTAGCAAATCAGAGAACTTAGAAAAAAATTAAATTAAAATATTATTAGTACCATGCTGGACATGTCTCTCTAATCTAAACTAGATGGAGAAAAACTTTGGTTATTCTTTCTCACTTAAATTTTTTTCCATGAATAATATTGGACAAGGATTACCCTATAGAAGAGTATAAGCTTCTAGATTTTGTAAATTTTAAACTTTTTTTTTGGAAGGGGCCATTTACATCTGTTGTTTTGTCAGCACCCTTGTTTCTAAGTAGAACTGCCACTCAAAATGGCCCATTTGTCCCTTGGCTTCAAAAGTGGGCATGTGACTTAGGCAGACCAGTCACAATATCTCAATTCCTCCATCATGGTGACTGGCTCAAGGTTGGATATGTGACCAAGCAGGGTCAATTGAGTCCTTTCATGAGATTGGACAAATGGACGCTGAAAGACGGAAAGCATTATCCTGTTGGATTGACAGCAATGTGGATATAGCTTAGGGCCGCCCAGAGTGAGCTTTCCCCTGGCTGGAGAAGGCTCTCAGCAGCAGGGGAAAAGAAGGCCCAAACCAAAGAGAAACAGAGGCAGGGTGAGCTGAAATGATGAGAAAGAGAGAGGCGAGAAGGAGATGGACCCAGTGATAATATCTGAGCACTCAGAGCAAGCTTTGCCTAAAGCCAATAGTTTTCATTTTGCTTAAGGTAATTTGAAATCTGTCATTTTCATCTAAAACTTCCTGATGAATACACAGGGGTAACACCGAGTTTGGAGAAAAGGGGCCATCAGTGGGGGCTAACCATGATACAGTGTCTTTCTGTTAAAGTAATAATCACGTATATTTGCAAATAAATTTTTTAGAGAAACTGAAAAACAGAAAGAAAAATTATGGAAAAGTATTTCTATCACCGACTTGTTGCCCTGAGGAACTCAAGGGTGGGTTTGGAAGCATTTAAATATCTTTCCAAATTGTTCTTTTCCCTTTTGTTATGTTAAAGAGATGCAATCACCAACCACCCTGAACCAGACCAAGCCTCACCACAAGAGCTACGCCTATGACCTTTGCCTTATTTTTAATGCTGAGATCTCTCCAGGAGGGGCTTAGGTCTTATTACCTCAGTGTGCGTGGAATCACATTTTCCAACTGAGCCTGCCCAAGCCAATACCCACCTCTCCTTTTTGAATATTCATTCCCCATCCAAAATAAGGTCCCTGCTTCCCAGGACACCATGCCTCTGGAAGTGATTCCTCATGGTCTCCTATTTGCTGCAAATACACCTTACTTTGTGAGACAACTACTTCTGGTGGAGAGTCTGATTTAACTTGCCAGGAGGGAACCCATTTTGGTTTCAGTCATTTCCAATTTAAGACATGAGAAATTAGGTGCTTTCAATACAAGATAAAAGGGACTGAATTGAAAATTAAATGGAAAGAGAAGTACATGTGGAAGATAGTAGACTCATAGTGGATTAAGAGGTTTGAAGAATTTGCCATTTACACCCATTTTGTATATGTTAACAATAATAGCCCACTGGTGCCACACACTGTGATAGAAGCTTCATGCTTAGATTTGTCCATAGGTAAAAAATGCACCTCATTCTATCTGGGGTCTGGTTTGACAGCAATGTACAGGGATTAAACCATGTGAGTAGGGCATTCCCATTCATGATGCTAAAAATGATATGGTTTTAATGTAAACAGTCTGAGAATGTTTCTGTTTCAATGACATCACAGAATTTCATTGTAACCTGGCTGTATGTGCTTGGTTACACCTCTTGGGGGGCCTAAGGTCAAGGTATCCAGTCCTTTCTGTCAGGCTGTAACAATCTACAAAGTCAGTCTGTAACGTTTCTAAGAAGAAGTTGCTGGAGTAGATAAAAAGAGAAGGAGATAATGATCTATGGAAAGAATAATTCTTTTGTGCCTTCAAATGTGGGATGTCTTCTCTGCCAAAGAGGTTTCAGCAACACCAGCAGTTTCAAGGAGTGACTGTATTAGGGAGGTAGGAAGGAGGACAGGAGCATGAAAGGAGGAAGTGTCTTCTTGCTGGAGAAATGTTTACTTTGTAATTAGCAAAGGACAAGAAGGCCCTTTTGGAAACTATACTTGGGGGTCCAGAATTTAAATTTATGCTGATGCTCTCTGAGTCTCTCTCTAGGGAACCCTCCTAATTGGCAGGGATCTCACTTGGCTAGAACAGGCTGCGAATGAAGCCAAGGTCTTGGGGTCATTCCTCCAAAGGGCCCGTTAACTCAGCTCTGTTCCACAGCCACAAGCTGTACCTTTAACCCTACTTAGCCAGCTTACAAACACATATTAGCACATCAACATGGTGGTCACAGAAAAAATACAGATATTCGCCTTGAGACCAAAACAGAGAGTAGGCAGAGATATTTCACTTTTGCCAGCATACACAAATTCTTTGTAAACATGTTAGCAAACTCTAATGAAGACTGCAGCTACTGATGGAGCAACTCGCAAAGATGAGAACTGTCCACACAGGCATATGCTACAAGTGAGCTGATCATCAATGGTCATTACCTTGTGGACTGACATAAGCCATGATGCCAACATCTAAAACATAAGATTCATGATGGCAGGGCCTTTTGTTTCTTGTTCACTACTATATCCTTACTTAGCACCTAGGATTGCTTAGCACACAGCTGGTGCTTTAATAAAAATTTGTTGAGTGTATGAAGGTATCTTGGCCTGACCTTTGATTTATTCTTCCTATTCTGCCCTTTACAAATTGGAAAGTACAATGGAAATAATCTCCTACGCAACATCTCCTGTATCAACCACTGACTGTGTTTTTACAAAGGAAGAGATAGCCAGTACCTTAGATGGTAAGAGAATGTTAAATGAATGAACAAGCATACTCAACCAACTGCCAACAAGAGAAAGACCTCTGTGGTAGATTGCAAAAATGGTTACAATTCTCCACTCATCCCTGTATGTGCATGCCACCTTGTAAAGTAACTTTGCAGCTTCTCCCACCAAGAGGTGCAATCTGTTTCTTCAATTCTTGAATCAGAACTGGCCTTGTGATCTGCATAGGTTAACAGAATGTGGTGAAAGTAAAATTGTGCCAGTTTTGAGCCTCGCCTCAAGAGGAACTGCTTGGAACCTTGTAGAACCCCTAAGCACCTTGATGATGATAGAAACATAGCAGAATTTCCTCAGTCCTCAGCCAGCCAGTCTTATGAGGGAGCCCCGGGAGGACTGCACGGTGGATCTCACCCCAAATTGCACACACACCATTTATTGTTGTTGTTTTAAGCCTCTATGTCTTGAGGTTGTTATGCAGCAAAAGCTAACTGAAACCACGTCACTCTCATGCACAGGATCTAAACAATGGCAAGGTCATTGTTTACTTTGGAGCTGAAGAATGCTTTATATACTACAGTTACTACTCTATTCAATAACCTGACCAGTGTGTGTTATGTTACACACACCAATGCGTCAAAAAGCATTAGATATTTATAAACATCACAAAAGAGAAATCCTAGAAAATACAGGCATTAATTTAGATAATTTATTACAAAGATTGTTTTAGAATAGGGATGCTGAGGTACACACCAACAGAGCAGAGAAGCCTAAAAATATTTTTTTCTATCACTATAGCAAGGAAAAGACCTAATGGATAATGGTAACGCAAGTATTTCCCACCATGAATTTTGACCACCATGAATAATGTCCCTAAAATCTTAGCAAGCCATGGTAATAATTGTAAAGAGATAAGAACTGCTGGTTGAATTATAAAAAATGGTATTGTACCTAGGGTTGCAAGGAATGAAGTAAAAGGCTTTTTATTTTCTGCAGAGCTTTTTCTTTGACATTGAGAAGTTTAAGAACATACAATGGGATTGTAAAATGTGTTAGAGGCAAGAAACCTAATAACTGTCAATTCACTTTTTTCAGCATCTACCCAGGTGCTGACTGTGATCCTTCTGCTCTGTTATTACAGAGGGAAGTAAACTGTACATACAAAGGATCTTGGCGTGGTCTTCAACCCACAAACCTGGGCAGCTGAGAATCCTCATAAAGATCCTGCCACTGTCACGTCAGTGTCAGAGGAAACAACGAGAAAGGTTGGGGCCCATTGTAGAGGCTATAACATTCTTTTAGCTGTGTGGATAATAGATTCGGACACATATTAGGGCCAGCCTGGTGGTGTAGTGGTTAAGTTCACAAGCTGTGCTTTGGGGGCCTGGGGTTCGCGGGTTCAGATCCCGGGTGCAGACATACACACACACCGCTCATCAAGCCATGTTCCACATACAAAATAGAGGAAAATTGGCATATGTATTTGCTCAATGTCAATCTTCCTTGCAAAAAAACCCCCAATTCTGACATATCCATTGAATTTTCAAGCTGATTTGATGCTTCAAGGATTAAATTGGAGTTCAGGAAAGAAGCAAAAAGGAGTAACAGTTGAATAATATACTAAGGGAAACAAAAACCCATAAAGTCAGGGAAGAGGCCATGAGTGAACATGATTGACAAGGATCTGAAGATGAACCATGTTTTTATGGAGGTCTTTGGAGATCAATAGTGCCTGCATCCTTCATACAGTAGTCTACCTGTACTGTTATTGAAAGCCTACTATTTACATGGGGTTATGGTCTATACAAGTTGTAATTTTTTGATCAGTAACAATTGTAATCTAGGTCTGGTTCTAGTATTTACAAAATTTAGTTTAAATTTTGAAGTATTAGATTGAACCATATGAAACTACTAATAATTGGCCATTTATGACCTACACAAATGGCAATTTCATATGGTTCAGCCTAATAGAGAGGAGAACATTAAACAACAAGAGATGACTGTAGCCCCATAATTAGTCTTGGTCAAGAGAAAAGTAAATAGTGATTAAACAACTGGCCAGCTTCTCCATTGAGGACATTAGATGAAAAATTGGGCTTAGCCTTTAAGCAGAAGTACATACATTTATATTAAGGAATATCTCTCTGAGAGTGAAAAGTGTTATTACTGCAATGGACCAGCTTTTTCAGAGGTTTTAGACATGGTTGAATATTTTTGTGTGGTACTGAAATACTTTAAATTGAAAAAATATTAATTTTTATAAAAATTGATTATTACCTTTATATTGATCAGGGAGCAAAAATTTCCCCTCTGTTCCACCATCTTATTCTTGTTATTGAAGCTTTGCACCATGTGCAGGTTTTCATTAATGGCAAGTGATCCTTCCCAGAACAAACAACCTGTTGGCTAGGGATTGACTAGTCCCCAAGAAGGGATAACAAAGAGAGATTGTTGCCTTTATACCAGGTTTTCTCATCCTTGACACTACTGGCAGATAATTTGTGTTCTGTGGAGCTGACCTGTGCATTGTAGGGATATTTAGCAGCATCCTTGGCCTCTACCCAATAGAAGGCTGTAGCATTCTCCTCCCCCACATTGTGACAATCAGAAATGTTCCCTGGGGAGCAAAATCATGCTTGATTGAGAACCACAGTCTCTCATGCCATTATTATCTCAGCTCTGTACTACGTTAATTTTCTCTGACCTCTGTCAAAGGGCTAGCCTACTGACTGGGTGTAGAGAAAGAGCAGAAAGCTCCCATCCTCCAGTGCTTAAACAGGATGAGTGTCTGTAGGCCAGCTGGTCTTCCTCCATGAGGTGAAGGTGGGGAGAGGACATCAGCTAACTGCTCTAAGCCAGTTGGCATCCTACAATTTTGAGCTAATGAATCCATCTCTTTGGATTTTGAGAACTGTTCTGGAAATCTTGGCTAGATGTCTTGTTTTGAATTTGAATGAATACTTAATATAAATCCCTCCTGTAAAAAACTTAACTATTCATCACTGGAATAGTTGTTATAAAGATTTTAAGAAGTAAACTAAAAGGGAAGCAAACATAGGGAAAAAAACAGACATCGTTTTTTTATTTGCTTGATTTTTTAACACTGATTTTGCTGTAATTTTAAATATTGTGCTTATGATACATACAATGCATATTTATAATACTGAAAGCATTCAAGGCATGATTGATAGCAATTTATAAGTTAACATGTAACACTTTTCCTTTATGTAAAAACTAGTAGACGTTTATGACGTCTAATTTTGGGAAGGCACATAAGGCGACCTATGATATATTCCAATAATGCAATAATTCCCACGCGTGTTTCTTCCTTGGAAATGTCTCTGAACTTTTTATTTATTTATATTTTTATAGATTCCTTTTTTCTCTCTCTGCTAGAGGGGATGCTATTTCTTCTTTACACCAAAAACGTAGACCCTTCCCCATTTCTTCAATGACTCTGCCCTTCTCTCTCTTTTCTATCCCAAGATCACACACTACATGTAATGAATTAGTATGTTTTTTATGCAATTGGTCAAAGAAGAAAATTTATTTCATTCCTTGTGAATTGCTTTAAAATTGAATATCTCTAGGAAATTGTCTTCAGTTAATTAAAGAAATGTACAAATGAATGAAAATATGTTTGGCGATCCTCCTTCCTCTGCCTGCTCCCCTTCCCAGCCCCCTCCACAAAAATCACCATTGCGCATCAAATGCAGGCACATGTATATATTTACCTGTCCTGTTTCACTTCCTCTTTTCTAAGATGGTTACACCCAGTATATCAAAAGATTCAATAAATATAAGTTGAGAATCACGGAAAGTGCATTTTCTCCTTGTTTACTTCTATTTCAATATATTATTTTAATGCATATGTGATACTAGCCTATAAGTTAGTCTTTATAATCTCTTAAAATATATGTCATATATCTTTGACATTTCAGATATATAATTTAATTTAGGTAGGCTCAAGCTAGAAAGTATTGCAATAGTAATAACTTCTTATTAAAGCTCGTAATTGATGAAGAAGTTAAGATTGATTAAAAGGTAGCATGTCAGGTAAAGGGAAATAATCTTAAATGGTGCAAACAAATAGTACATCAGACAAAAACTCAGATTTGGGGCTAGAGAAATTACATTTTTCTTCCCAGATTCATTTACTCTAACTATTCTAAGCAAGAGAAGAATGTTAGTAAAGAAAAACATGTGTATGTAAGATTTTGCAACCAATTTTTCCAACATATATCCATGAAAAAGCATCTCACAAGTAGAATAATCCATTCTGTTACTAAAAACTATTTCCTTCTATTCAGCCTCTTCTTTGTGTACATTTTGGAGAGTCATTTCTGGATCTTATCATTCTTCCCCAGAGACCTTGCCTTTGGCAATTACAACACAGCAGAAAAAATCCTGAACACATGCTCCATACCTTTTCCAAATATGAGTTATCTACCTCTGTCTATTGTTAACTCTTAAGCAGGGATGATAGATGTAAGTGTGAATTCAAGATTTCTAGGCTAAATTTTATTTTTAAAAAGACCTTATCTTTTAGCTTACTCATCTAAACATTCTCAAGCCACGAACCTAAAAGATCTTATCTTATGAATCTACAAGCATTTAGGAGCAACTCAAGTAATAGCTATTCTGGTGGCAGGAGAAATCATGTCTTCATAACTTTATGGTGTTTATCTTTATCACTTTATTGTATATATATCTCTCTAAGATATATATATTTCAGAACCTAAATGAGAGGACTCTGGGTAATGTAACTATTTTGATTTGATATTTGATATATAGTGGCCTGTCCAGAGGTCATAAATACTTTTCTATTTGGTTTCTTAATGTTCGGATAGGATATTTGAGAAGTTACCATTAAAAGAAGTTAAGAAAACTGTTAGGTTAGAGAAGTAAGGAATGGACAGAGAAGTCGTTTCCTTCCTATCTTAAATTTCTGGGCTACTTGAAAAAATTTTTTGACAGACATATAGAAAGATGAATGAAGATTAAATAAAATGGAACTGAATGTGGAATTTAATTATAAAGAATGTGATCCACATTTCCTACTTGGTAGTCTATGCATTATGAAATTTGAAAAAGAATAATTCACCTACATTTTTAAGGTTGTATAAAGTTCTCTTTGTAAATATAAATTGACACTGTACCCTTCTCAGAGGGGAGGAAAAAAGGCCAGAAAGAAACTTTTAAGCCAAGCTTTTGTCACAGGTTACTATTTCAAACTTCTTGTGGCATCCTTTACTTATCCATTGCTAGTTTTAAAAACTGACATTTTCAATGTTAATGTTTAAGTCATGTGATAGCAAAATATATTAAAAGAACACATTCTCTAATAGAGGAAATAAAATGTAATTAGCATCATAATTTAATTTTTCTATTGGATAAGATTTTCTTCACTTATATTTTAAAAGCCAAGTTCACTGAATACTGATTAGTAATGTAGAGTCTTTGTGCAAAGACTAATATGAGCAAAGACCACCTGTAAGTCATTAAATTTCAAGAAAATTTAGTAAACATAAGTAAATGTACGGCTATGGGAGCTTACCAACAAGTAGAGTGATGAAATATTTGATTTCCAAATCCAGCTTTTAAATTGTAAGATGTTTTAAATTAATTGGTAACCAATGCCAGAAAGACCTTTTTCACTAGCCAACTTTCATTCCTTAAGCCTAATTTTAATCAAAAGCTCTTACAAATTTACAAAAGCTTAAAGTTCCCTTTAAAATAATCCATGTCTTCGGGAATTTTATCACATTAACTACTTGGTTACTAACGGCAACAACAGGCTGCATACGTTCTGATGATGGCCAGTCGTTTGGTGTCGGCAAAGCACAGGTGACCCAAATTCTTTCTTGTGTGAGCACTGTTGGAGTTTGCAAGGCACCCTCCTCTGCGTCCCCACTGACATTTGTTCACACGCCTATAATCTCTCTTACTTTATGATATGGTGATTATCTGTTTAAACATCTCAACCCTCCATTGGACTCTGAGTGCACCTTCAGATAGAGACAGTACTGTATTCTGTTGTGAACCCCAGGGCTTAGCCTTATGCTTGGCCATAAAGTGAAAAGTCAATGAAATAATACTGATTGAATGAATGAATGAAATAAACACAGGAAGTTCAACTACAGGCACAGCTAAACTTCTTCCAAGATGCAATTAATTGAAAGGATCATTTATAGGCTTGCCAGATAACTACCAATAGTTATATAAAGCTAAATAACGTATTTATAGGCAGTGACGCTGAGGACATTAGTGAGAAGGGTGGAAAAATTCTCTTCTAAATGGAAGTTTAATCACCTTAAAACATCACATTAAATGATATACTTCTCCTTTGCAATCGTAAGACTTCCGAACAAGCTCTGACACAGTTATTGAATATTTATCTATGGATTATGTAATCTGATATGTAAAGTTAGCGTAATATGAAAAAAATCTGGGGATTAAATGTCATTAATTCGTGTATTATATTTATGAAATATGGCCTTGGTCATTTACTTTAACTATAAAGTCAGTATTAAAAACATCTACCATTTAAATATTCTAAAAATCCTGTGTAACCTTTAAAACAAGTTTAGTGACAAAAACTTAACCCTAATCGCACTACTTGGGTTCATAGGCAATGAAGAAAGGAACAAGCTCATGGCTGGTGTTCACCATGCTCTTATACTAAATGGTATCAGACCTTGCGTTTATGAGGCTTCCCAAAAGTTCTCCAGGCACTAGGAAGGCGGATGATAGGAAAGATAATGGCCTAAAAGAAAGGTAGAGGCCCAAATGCATCCAATGCAGCCTCTTTTGCCAAAATTCAATTAGCACACTTCTAGAGTAGTTTAAGCTTCTGATATCAGGCTCCCTTTTTTAAAACTATTACATCAATATTCTGTAATTTACAGCCGACATATTCTTGGTTTGGTACATATTTCAGGGTTTTAGACACAAGTGATAATACTAAATATTTCCTAAGAAATGAAGTGAAATTTGCATCAAATTCTGAGGATTCAAACAAGCACAGTTTGTTAGTATGACTGTACCTCGTTCTCCCTTCTGACACTTCTTTCTTTGCACTGTACACTTTCTTGTCTCACTGGTGGGGGGACACAGGTTACCCTTTGCTGACGGATGCTGTATGATTTCTCGGACCCGTGTTTCAGTCCCTCTTTTGAAGCCACATGTTTTTCCTTTCTTCGTGCATGGACTCCAAGGACTCCATTCACTGGCCTCACAGTGCACTGAAACAGAACAGCAGCAAGAGCCTCAGCTGGCTCACAAATATTTTCACAATTGTTAAATAAACAAAAAAGTTTGCTTCCATCAATACTTGCCCAAACTCTCAGCGGAAATCCTGCAGAATGAAGTTGGGCAAGATGACTTAAAACAAAGAGAAAGAGAAAGGCAGGAATAGAATGTTTTCCATTTTTTCATTCTTATATTATCAGGTAAACTCATTCTTGCTTTGGGTTTACTTTTCACTCTAGAGTTGATTAAACCAGGCGCTAATATAATTACTCACAATTTACCAATGCCTTACAATTTCTAGGGCACTGATACATTTATTGGTTGATCCTGGGTATAATTTGATAAAATAGTCGTTATTATGTGCTAGAGAAATGATTCTCAAACTTTAGTGTACAAAAGAATCAGCTGAGGGGCTTTCTAAAACACAGAATGCTGGACCCCATCCCCAGAGCCTCAGCTGTCTGGGGTGAAGCTGGGGAATTTGCATTTCTAACAATACATGTGATGCTGATTTGCAGGTCCTGAGAACACAGTTTGAGAACGTCTGTGCTAGAGAATGGTTAGGCAAAAAAACGAATCCAAGTCCTTGGCCTACAATTCCCTGTCTTTTCTCTTTCACGTGCTCTTGGGTACTTAAACGTTGTCATTTATTAATGGGTTTGGTTCAGGCATAGTATCTATTTTAAATCAATTCTAGGTCAATTTCAGCTGATAAACTGCTTCTGGAATTAACTTGACTGAATGATTTCTATGATGAATTGATGTACTTTTTCTTTCTTTTTTTTTTTTTTTTAAAGATTTTATTTTTTCCTTTTTCTCCCCAAAGCCCCCCAGTACATAGTTGTGTATTCTTCGTTGTGGGTTCTTCTAGTTGTGGCATGTGGGACGCTGCCTCAGCGTGGTCTGATGAGCAGTGCCTTGTCCGCGCCCAGGATTCAAACTAACGAAACACTGGGCCTCCTGCTGCGGAGTGCGCGAACTTAACCACTCAGCCACGGGGCCAGTCCTGATGTACTTTTTCTAAAGATTCTTTTGTATATTTTTTTCTTGTTCCGTATGCATTAATCTCTTCTCTTCAATCATGGCTTCCTTGCAGAGACTTTTTTTTTCCACCCCAGGGAAAGATTCGCCCTGAGCTAACATCTGTTGCAGATCTTTCTTTTTTGCTCCTCCCCAAAACCTCAGTGCATGTTTATATATCTGAGTTGTAAGTTTTTCTAGTTCTTTTATGTGGGCTGCCGCCACAGCATGGCACCTGACAGATGAGTGGTATGGTTCCATGACTGGGAAGTGAACCCAGGCCGCTGAAGTGGTGAGAGCACTGAACTTTAACCACTAGGCCATCAGGGCTGGCTCTTTGCAGAGATTTTTGCACTTTCAATGAAAATAAATGTCTGTAAGGTGCTATTCTTATATTTAAGTCATAAAACTTCCTAATTTACAGCAATGGAAACAGCCAACAGCAGTAATTCTTTCAGATGACATAAGACTGTCCACGGAAACAAGTTTCCAGTAAGCTGTCTTGCTGCCTTCTGGTTTAAAGAACCCTGATTTTAGAATAGAAGGCTGTCTTTCGTACAACCTCAAGAAAGGCAACCTAAATGTTTTAGAAATTTAAATCCATTTGCCATCCACATTTTCACATGCTTTTTATCCCTTTCAGGTATCTGCATGCAACACAGAGTTAAATGGAAATGACTGGATAAGTAAACACAGGTTTCTATGAATTTAAATGAACTTCACTGAACCACTTTCAAAATAATCTTTATGCTCACTTACACCACTATAATTTTGGTTAATGGATAGAGCAACCAAGTCACTTAATGGTATAATAATCTCTTGCCAGTTAAGGACATATCTCCCATCCCAATATTAATTATTAAAAAGCAGTGGGTCTTTAGCATATACGAATAAAAATACCTCCAAGGAAGCAAATAGAAAAATAAAGATCAAAGTTTCTGAGCTGTCACTTTGTCCAGTATTCATTTAATGCCAGAACTAAGAGGACTAAATTAGAAAAAATTATATGATGTGGAAGTGACCAGAACTTTAGTGCTTTTTTCACAATAGGAAAGGTGATCTAAGCAAATGTATACCTAGACTTCAGAAAAACCGATTTACAAAATCCCAGCAGACGTAGCTGAGTCCTTAGTCAGCTGATGAATGGTTCGAAAATGAAACTCTAATGACAATCTTTGATCGTTGCACTGAAGAAGAAGGAGGAAAAATATTCAAAACTAGTGAATTCAGGTAGTAAAAAGCTCTAATAAGTAGGATAGTTAAAAAGCCTTGAGAGGAGGAGAATTTTCCCTCAAAAAATACTGTAGAATGAACCTATAATGTTAGTGTCCTAAAAGTATTTCTGGAAAAAATGGACACTTTGGGAAACATGTAAAGACAACAAAAAGGGTGATTTAAATTCTATTCAGGTCATTAAATGAGCAGTGTAGAACTGGGGCACTATTTGGTTAAGAGGTAATTAAGAAAAAACAGAACTACTCACCTTCTGTATTTCTTCTATCTTCTGTATTAAGAACAATCTGAACACTGGAAATCTTTATTCACTAAAGAAGCTAGTATCTCAAAAATGGAATTAGCTCCCCGGCCCTGGAAGTGGTTGCGCTGTGGTTGACAGGAACACTGTAAAAGGGATTCTTTTTTTTTTTTTTTTGAGGAAGATTAGCCCTCAGCTAACATCTGCTGCCTATCCTCCTCTTTTTTATTATTTTTTATTTTTTATTTTTATTTTTTGTTAAAGATTTTATTTTTTTCTTTTTCTCCCCAAAGCCCCCCAGTACATAGTTGTATATTCTTTGTTGTGGGTCCTTCTAGTTGTGGCATGTGGGACGCTGCCTCAGCGTGGTTTGATGAGCAGTGCCATGTCCGCACCCAGGATTTGAACCAATGAAACACTGGGCTGCCTGCAGCGGAGCACGTGAACTTAACCACTCGGCCACAGGGCCAGCCCCCTATCCTCCTCTTTTTTGCTAAGGAAGACTGGCCCTGAGCTAACATCCATGCCCATCTTCCTCTACTTTATATGTGAGATGCCTGCCACAGCATGTCTTGACAAGTGGTGTATAGGTCCACACCCGGGATCCAGACCTGCGAACCCCAGGCTGCCAAAGTGGAACGTGTGAGTTTAACCTCTGTGCCACTGGGCCACCAGTGAATTAGGAGAGAAGTTGAACTGGATGTCCCACCAGTAGTGGCTTTACAACACCATTACTTGTTTGTTCTCATTCTCGTTGACTGACTGCATCGTTCCTAGAAAACAGAACTAGGGCTCGTTCTTTGCTACTTACTCTTTGGAGCTGGATATCTTCCCTCTGTGACTACTTGAACAAGGCCAACTCTCCAAGAGGAGCGATGGGGATGACAGAATGACAGTGCAAAAAGGAAGCAAATATCTGGAGCACAAAGTGGAAGAAATACGTTCTCCTATAAAATTGGGTTCAGTGGACATTTATGCTTAATTTGACCTGCAAACCAGGGGGAGTAGATATGCTATGGCACAAGCCTTTTGCCCCAGCTCTATATCAGGGTAGTACTTTCTCTGGTTATGACCTTTCCTCTCAACACCTGGGTAAAAAACAAGTCATACAGTGTAGATTTTAGCAAAGGAGAGACACGTTCTTCAGCCTCTTGGGTGAGCGCTAGAGAGCTAGAGTCAAGGTACTGTACAGCACTGACAATAACTCACATTGCACCCTTGGGATCATCATTTCAGCTCTCTGGGTCCTAGTTATCATATTTATTAGACAACTAAGCTTTACTGTTCCTTCGTGATAATCAAATAGATCATCCTTTTTCATGAAATTCTGGAGCGAGCCCATGGGCATGGCCCATATAGCGTTTGT
This sequence comes from Equus quagga, assembly GCF_021613505.1. NCBI lineage: Eukaryota > Metazoa > Chordata > Mammalia > Perissodactyla > Equidae > Equus > Equus quagga. The sequence goes on from NC_060277.1 coordinate 9,848,382, forward strand.
AGGTTCGGCGCTGCTTGATGAGAGCTGCCTTATGGAGCCAGCCACAAGAGCCAGCCCTAAACAAAAGTTACTGATTCATGCTATTACTATGTCCTAGGTCATTTATACCCATCTGTTCAATGAGCCCGATGCACTAAATGGCCTTTAGATTGCTAACCCTTACTCTAAAATATATACATTTCTTAAATTTAGTTATGTTAAGACCTAGTCTTTGTCTAAACAGTAGTATAAATTACCAGTAAATTTTCATAGCTAATCCAGCAGTGCCAGGTATTAAATGCCCTCTGTGATAGGAAAGCGTTAATACATTTAGGATAAATAGACTTTCAAGGACTGAATGCTGCGCCTTCAACAACTAAGACAGTCTAAACCTGTGCCCTCTTTCCTGGGGAGAGAAATACCACAAACTTTTCTGCAACTCATCCCGAATTTCTGTCCTTGAATGTGCCACAGAATTGGTTCCTATTTTTTCCACTGTTTGGAACTTATTACCTCTAATCATCAGCCCTCAGGACCTACAAAGAGATGAACATGCAGTGTTTTCTCATGTATCTTTTACCCTATTACTAAGTTGTTTTTCTGTGTCTTTATTGACTAGAGGGGGAAAAAACAAAAGACTGGACCAAAAGGAGCCATGAACTGTTTCAGGATTGTTGTTTTCCAGATGCTTCTGAAATGATCTTTAAAATATCATCTATTTATTTCATCCTCTCAAAAACTTTGCTTAGAAGTAAATTTTCCGTGTGGATCTGAAATGGTTAAATCACCACTTTAGAGTTATTACTCCAGCACTTTAGATTTGAATGGATCTGTCTGTGGGGACCCCAGGGGAGTCCTGGACACTATCTTGTACTGAATCGGGAGAACATTTGTGTGCATGTGCCAACATCGGTGCAGCATCAAAGCTTCTTGTAGCTGTTGCCCAGGGGACTTTGAGATTTAGTATGCTGTTTTCCCATTTGGTTTAGCATCTGCTCCCCAACTGTTCATCAAACTTGTAGCTGTAGTAGCTGCACCACATTTAAAAGAGGGAAAATATAGCCTGACAGTGATCCGTTATTTAGACAAACAACTTGTCTGAGGGACCTCCCCTCCAGGAAATTCAGCCTGCAATTAGTCAGACCCTGGGACTGTGTCCGTCTGTCAGTTTGAGTAAGTCCAAAATCCTCTCCTTGTTTCTGAATACCTGTGCAAGCAGGACATTTCAGCAAAGCAGGGTGAGAGAAAAAGTGTGATTTTTAACTTCTTCGGTTCCAGTTCTCTGAGTCGTTGATCCATCTACTGAGTATTAATGGGCTGCATCCAGAGACTATGTTTTCTCCTTTTGGAAAATAATTTTGGTCAGTGGTTGACATCAGACCTAGTGTTTTGTGAAACTCTTGCCCTAAGGTGGAAATTTAGTTCAAGACCAAATTTAGAGGCCGGGCTGTGGTGTAGTGGTTAAGTATGGTGTGCTCTGTTTTGGGGGCCCAGGATTTGTAGGTTTGGATCCTGGTCGTGGACCTACATCACTCATCAAAACCATACCGTGGTGGCAACGCACAAACAAAAATACAATAGAGGAAGATTGGCACAGGTGCTAGCTCAAGGCCAATCTTCCTCAAGTGAAAAAAAAAATCAAGTTTAAATAAATATGTAATCTATATATTATATATATGTAAGTATATATATAATCATTATAAGTGAAATTTCAGTAAATAATCATACGAAAAATATCTATAATGATCAGAACAGTTGAAACAGCTATTGACAGAATGGAGAATAAGAAATAATGGAGCAGCCACGGGTGTTAAATTGCACTGTGACACATACTGGGTAAAGCTATGGGAACACCACTAAGATGGTGTCTCTGTAAAGAAGGATGGAGAGAGCCTGTAAGAGACAGGCCCGCAGGTTCTTGTGCAATGGGACTTTGAGCAGCACGTCCATGGAGACCGACATCACCATCTGAGGCATTTCTCATTCTTTCTAAATCTTAGATTCCTTCTCACCGATACTGACGCACTCCATAGTATGGTTGTTGGCTTCCAACCCTTCTGGGCAGCTGTCAAGGCACTTTCCAAGGTGTAAGTAGAACCCACTTTTACACTTTGTGCAGAAATTTTTGTTGAAACAGGTATCACAGTCAGCTTTGCATTCTGAAAGAAAAAAAAGAAAAGAGAAATACGCTTTCATTATCTTCACTTAACTATGGTCAGTCCAGGTCTGGATGCCTACCCCACAGGCACGGGAGACTTTGGTGTTAAACAGATACTTAGGATTCAAAACTATTTTGCCAGACTGAATTAAGGATTCCTCCACAGTCATTTAGTTGACGTACGTCAGTCACTGATTTCCAAATTATTGTACTGATTACCTTTTGAAAAAGTTTTTGGCAACATGTCTACTGCCAAGAATGTTTATAAGACCAAGTATCTGTTTGACATTAAATGATAGTGGAAATGATTCCATCAGAACTTTAATGAAATATGCTGGGATGTTGCCTTTGTGCTGTTCCTGAAGTCTATTCATTCATTCATCCAACAAATATTTGATTGCCCACTATGTGCTAAGGATGATTCTAGGTATTGGTTGACAGCAGTGAACAAAAGAGAGATAAAGTCCAGATTTCACAAAGCTTACATTCTAGGAGGGGAGACACAATAAAGAATAACAATAGTTGACCCTTATATGGTGATTACTATGAGTTAGACACTGCTACGAGTATTCTACAATATTAAGCCATTTAAACCTTACAACAACCCAGTGAGGTAGCTCTTATGATGTTCCTATTTTATAGATAAGGAAACTGAGGCTCGGAAACGTTATGTACCTAGCCCAGGACCACAGAGCAGACTGGTTTTTGAAACCAGGCCATATGGTTACAGAGTGATAAGTACTCTGGAAAAAATAACAACAAAAGATAGGGAAAAAGATATGGAAAAGGACTGATAAGGGGAAGAGGTTGATTGTTTTGGGTAAGATGGTCATAGAATGCCTCTCTGAGAAGATGACATATGAACAGAATCTGGAATAAAAGGAGAGGGCCAGCCAAGCAAAGGTGTGGGCAAAGAGCTTTCCAACCTGCCAGAACAGTGAGTGCAGGACGGAACCACAAAGGCCTTGAGGTGGGAAGATCTTGTAAGAAGGCCAGGGAGCTTAGTGCAACGTGCTTGGGCGGCAGTCACAGATGAGTGATATGGCGTATGATAGAGGAGCGGTATTTCCTAATGCACATTTTGAAAGGTTACTCAGTCCGCAGTATAGAGAGTAGACCTTCAGGGTACAGAGGAGAGGTGATAACGAGAATGTTTGCAACATTTATTTCCAGCTGATAAACAAATGTTTCAGTTGCTATACTGAAATCCTTCTTGAAGCCAAAATACCTGAATTGATTCTTTGAGTTATAAACACTTAGATTTTGGGATGGTCAAGGGAACCCCGATGGTATTGATGCTTCCAGTACTTTTCTATAGGTTCAATGAGTTATAAACGTGTTCTCAGTTTTCACTTTTATAATGAAAAAAAAAAAACCCATAAAACTTGAGCGTTTTTTTAAGTGTGAAAATTTTCCTGTTCTGAGGGCTAAGTCCAAGTATGGTTTAGCCTAATTATCAGGTAAATATTATTATTTACTTGACATTGAATATCACAAATATGCTAGAGGCCATTTCAAATCTGGCAAGTCCCCAAGGATGAGATAAAAACATAATTTTGTATGAGCACTTACTTGTACACTTATTTATATCTGGATATCGAGTTCCATAATAGCCACTTGGACATGAAGAGAGACACACTCCAATCTGCTTCATGCCAATTCTTTCCAGAACAAAAAATAGTCTGGGCTTACATGACAAACATCCATTGTAATCTGAACACGTTGCACAGCCTCCTTGGCAGCCTTGACTGACGTTAGGATGCACTGGGGGGACAAATAGAGAAAGACAAAACAAAGGTTAAATCACAAATAGAGGAGTTCTATGACATTCTCTGGGCAGAATATACATTTTCTTTCTTAGCTTTCAATTGGGTGGTAATGGATAAATGAGTTGGGATTTTTTTTCCCTCTTTTTTTCTGCAATCTGGTATTTCCCTGTAATACATACATATATTGTTTTTAATTTCACAGTTCTTAAAATTTGAGCATTTGAAAAATAAGAATATATTGCCTCAAACTATTTATAGATCATAAATATAGTGAAAATATCTTCATTGAACTAGCATTCTGGCAGATTGGAGGCTGGGTAATTTTGCGCTCATTCATTGAAATCAATACACATTAGTTTTGCTTTTCATTTATTGGTGGCTGAAAGCGTACGCCTCTAATTTTTTCAAGAAGGGATGACAACACAGGCTAGGGCTTGAGTCCTTACTCAAGGACTTACTCAAGGACACTACATTCTAGGATATCTTTTTTCAACTATGGTCTTAGCACAATTTTACTCTTTGATCCGATGCAAACTGATTCTGAAACTATATAGCTATTCAGCATCCCACCCCCCCAATGCTTTCCTGAAATATTTCTTCTCACATAAGTTTAATATTTATCATTTCAAATCGATATGATGGTGAAAATGTGATAATTATCTTACCAGTATTTCCACATGGATCATATGTGAGTATTTACAATAATTTATGTTCAACAGTTTATCTTTCGGGAGAGAAGTCTTACAGTTTTTGTGCCCTCACATTCCATTTACTCAAGTGAAATATATATTTGGTCAGGACATGACCAGTCCACACTAAGAAGTACCGCTACACATATTCCTGAGAATTCCAAGCTTTCCAAGAGTCACCAATGTGTGGGGTGAGAGTGTTCATCAGCAAGTCTGAACAAATAGAAACAAACATTTGGAAGATTCACGTTTACTTGAGATCTTCAGAACTCTGAACCTTTTTACAAATATTAACTGGTCGTCGACACCTATGTGTGAGCTGATGGAAAACTGCTGACTAAGGAGCATCCCTCACGTAGCTGGTGCTTGGGATGATTTCTCCTGCTAATGTATTCTCTATTCAAATACAATATTAACAGCTTTGTTGCCCTTTCAGGAATCCAGAAGGGAAAAGTCCTGACCCTTATCAGAAGCAAAGTTTGATGCACAGGAGTGCAAAGACATCCCAGTGTATTTCTGACTTCTTTTGTTGATGGTGGGAGGGTTAGGCTCCGATGGATCTTACCATTATTAAGTCTGTCTTAACAGTGATGTTTGGTTATTGCTAAGTTTTCTACCACAAAAACAAACCCCATTGGGCTGAGTTAGAGGGGCTATCCATAAGCCCAGTCAGCCTCACCCCAGCAGTGCACGGGCTAGCTACAGAGAGGTCATACGGTTGACCAGCATCCTCTGTCTAGAGGAAACCATCCCTGAATCAGCCACAGGAACCACAAGCAGCTCATTCTCATTCCAAGACGTTTTGTAAATAAACTGAGGAAATGTGTGGGGGAAGGGAGTCTGCTTTTCCTGTACATGCTCCTCTGTGGGGTGGGGCAGACATATAAAGTGGCACAGGAGGTTTACACATTATAGGACCTGGGGGACTTGTAAGTGAAAACTGCTTTCCAAGTAACGGGGTCATTTTTCATGCCAGTAACTCAGCATCGGAGACTTACAGAAAATGTGTACACATTTAAAAAGGGGGGGGGACCCTAAAAAGTAAAGGAGTAAAGAGAGCTCCATGTGTTCAGAATCTAATGGGCCCATTTCAAGAAGCAAGAGGTGTAGGTAAAAACCTGTAAAACCTTTTCAAAACAACTGTCTATGAAAAGAGGACCTCACTTTGCAAGAAAATCACTCCAAGCTCGGGGCAGCAAGTGACTCTGAGTTTAATTGAAGATGGATTGAATTGGTCCACACCAATCTATCTCCATCTCTGAAATGCAGCTGCTCCAAGGAAGCACAATTGTAATTTTATGCACTTTAAAACTTTTGTCAATTATGATATAATTTAAATAGATCAATTATAAAAGTAAATATGATTTACATGTTCAGAGCCTCCAAAACTGATCCACCTTAAAATAAATTTTATTTAAAAAATTGGGTTTTGGATGTTTGGAAACTTCTCCAGGAGAGAGTTCTATATGTGTCTGACGATTGGTAACAGTTTCCACTGAAATTATGAGCTATGCCAGAAGTGCCTTGCTCAACTCCTTTGTTAAAACTTTTGTCTTCTCACACATTGTGCTACAATCATTCTTTTTGCTTGCTTTGTTTCCCCCATATTTTTCCTTTTTAGACAAAAGTTTTTGACAAAGTAGATTTTTGAAAAAGTAAAGAAAATATAATCGTTTTAACTGGCAAAGAAAATTCCTGTTTGTTTTTACTCAGGGAATTTTGAATATGGGCAGGTACAAATGATGGCAAATTTCATTTCTTCATGAAGATTTAAGTAGCACCCTGTGGTTAGTGAGGAACATTGAGACCATCAAGCTCAGATTCTATGATTCCAAATTTTCTTTTCACAGTTGGGTAGCATAGTGATGGCTTTCTTGAATGCTGTGTAAGGATCACTCAGATTATACAGTCAGTATTACACAACTAGATACAAATTTCCCAAACTTCATCTTGAGGCCAGAAGTTTTACTTTTTATATGGAAACCACAGAACACTTTGGTCTGGATTGACTGTAACAACTCTTTCAGCCTTAAAGTCTTATGATTGTAAGACAGAAAATAGAATTGTACGTTGTCATGTTTCTTCTTATTTCCATTCTAATAATAACTTTGCATTATATTTCTGAATGACTCTTTTTCAAACAATGCTTTTGTACTATTATTTTATATGAGCAATGAAGGTTTTGGTGGTAGGAGATTTCATAGAGTATCTAATGTTTGAATTTAAATCTTAGAAAATGAGTTGAAGTTATCAGTATGTAAGAGGCCATTAAGGGGCTACAGGAGGGAACACCACAATTACCCACATCAAGGAAACTGGTATGAGTTTGATGGAACTGATGCATAAGTAGTGGTTAATGGAGGTGTGAAGAATATGAAGAAGATTGGAAGCATGGGTAGGCCTAGATTAAGGAACTTTTGTGGGCTGTGCAAAGGAAATTATTCTGTAGATATGTGGGATTTCAATCTGGTGGGTGATATGATCACATTTGTATTAGAAAGGTAATTTTTCTGGTAGCACGGCAGGCACAGAAACTTGGAGAAGACTAATGTAGTGGCCAAGGTAATAGACTGACGATAGCTTAAAATATAGCAGAGGCAGTGTAAGGTGGAGAAGAAGAGATGCATAGTCCAAGGATATTTAGGAGGTGGACTCAATCAAATATGGTGACCAGCAGAATGTGAATTAAATAAGAGAGAGATTCACAAAGGCATGTTTCAAGTTCCAGTCAGTGAAAAGAGATAAGGATGGCTGGAGAAGTAAAAGCCTGCAGCTGGAGGACTGGGGCAAGGTACACAGAATAAAAACATCTACAAATATAAGCATGGTTTGGGATCATTGATTTTGCGGGTTTTATGAAACATCCAGAAAATGATACTTAATAGATGGAACTTAATATTGTGATGGTTGCTAGCGATGTACATGTGAGGGTCTGGTGGTAACTACTTAATTAGAGAAGACATCTTGAAATGGGGAGGCACTGAAGAATGCTGGAAGAAGGAAAAGTAGTCCAAAATAAAGGACATTTGGTAGGAGAAAAAGATACGTTATCAGCTAATCGTAATAATACTTTGAATTTCTATACCACTTTTGCTTTCAAAGCATGCATCTCATAGATAGCTAAATGAACTGTAGTAATTGCTGTTAGTAAAGGTAAAAGCTATCACCACTACTTTTTTTGAAACCCCAAACTAGGACTCAAAGAGATGATGTAAACTACTGGACAAATAATGAGTTTAGACTGAAGATTAGAACATAGATCTTTGCTCTCTGGTACCAATCTCTTTATATCTAAGTGATAGCAGTGGAGCACTGTGATAGAGCGCTGGAAGGTGAGAGGATGGCACCGAAAGACCAGGCAGGGTTCCGCTCTGTCCACAGCAGCGCTGGGAGTTGGAATTGACTGGATGGTACTAATAACAACAACAAATTTTAGATGTGTAATGTGGGTAAATATTAGTGGAAAAATGGGCAGCATTCATGGGAACTTTAAATTGTGAACTTCTGGTTACAGACGTGTCAAATACATGGTAAAATTAGCATCTTTCCCTAAAATTGGGAAAGAAGAAAGTATCTTTTCTCGACTTGTATGTGAAGGTTAAGTATCAAAAGAATATACATTATGCATAACTTAAGCCAGTTTTCGGTGTCCGAACCATTGACACTCTCTTGAGTAACTGACTTCAATTTCTCTAGCTGTTAAAGAAAGCTTCCTACTTTTTCCCTATTTGGTAATCTCATGATGTGTAACTGATGCAACAGTTCTTATGGGCTATTGTCATGAGACTTAATTCAACTTTTTTGAGAAAACATCCAGAATATAGAGTTTTAAATGGTAGTAGAGTATGTAGTAAATACACAATCTTTGGCTCGTTATTTTCAAATTTTATGATATACCAAACAGATTGCAGCATTGGAATCTAGGTTCTGTTTCTGTAACAATTTAAGTGCAAGCTTCAAGGATTTGCCTTACTTTAATCCCCTTCTAAAGCCCAACTGCAAATGTACTAACGTCTATTGTAAATTGCCATGTGGAAGAAATCCATTATTGCATGCTGCCAATTACCTCTGATGGTCATGGATTTGTGGCTAGAGAATTTCCAGAAGTACAAAATTTAATAGACTTTAGGTTTAAAAAACAGGTTTCACTAAGTTCAAAGAAAGTGCTAAATACATGAAAGAAACATTGATTTTATAGCTCAAGATAATCAAAATTAATAAATTAACAAATTTGATAAAAGTCATTTTTAACCAAAAAACATACAGATTCTGGGGCTGGCCCTGTGTCCGAGTGGTTAAGTTTGTACTCTGCACTTTGGTGGCTCAGGGTTTCACTGGTTCAGATCCTGGGCACTGATCTACTCACCACTCCTTAAGCCATGCTGTGGTGGTGTCCCACATGGAAGATAGAATGACCTACAACTAGGATATACAACTATGTACTGGGGCTTTGGGGAGGGAAAAAAAAAAAGAGGAAGATTGGCAACAGATGTTAGCTCAGGGCCAATCTTCCTCACCAGGAAAAAAAGCGAAGGGAAAAACAACCATACAGATTCTCTCTCTAAAGCTTTATTATCTTCACAACATTCACTGCCTGCTCTTCTCTATGTAGTGGCCTTAAGAAAAAAGGTAGGGAGAAGAGATTAATGGGATTCTATGATCTAAATTGTTTTTACGTCTGCTCTTTCCTCCATGTCCTCTCCTTTTATGAGGACATTCACACTGACTGGAAGCTTCTTGAAGGCAGGACTCTGGTGGGTCTTCATAATTCTTCATAATTTTCTTGATAATTCCCAGCTTCTACACAGGGCAGCTGCTTATCAAATAGGTTCTAAATAAAGAGTTTTTGATTAGCGAATGGATGAAGGCAATAAATATAAAAGATAAGTTATTTATTTGTGTGTTTAAAAAATAATAGGGGCCAGCCCCATGGCCGAGTGGTTAAGTTTGCATGCTCTGCTTCGGCGGCCCAGGGTTTGGATCCTGGGCGTGGACATGGCACCGCTCAGTAGGCCACGTTGAGGTGGCGTCCCACATGCCACAACTAGAAGGACCCACAACTAAAATATACAACTAGGTACTGGGGGGATTTGGGGAGAAAAAAGCAGAAAAAAAAATAGAAGATTGGCAACAGTTGTTAGCTCAGGTGCCAATCTTTAAGAAAAAAAAAATAATAAAGATGTCAAAGCAAAAACATATTTAACAGAAAGTATCCATAATAATTGATTTTAAGTGGGCTGTGCCTATGAACATATGGTAAAGAAATCAAGTTTCAAATCACATACACTTTGAGAATGCTTAATTATAAAATAAATCATTCAAAATAAAATAATGAAGGCTTTTCTAGGTGCCATTGACCTGAGTTACACATTCACTTAGAGAAAATGTAGAGTTTTTTCTTGTCTAAGTTAGGACAGAACATTTCTATCATGTCTTGGGATTTGGCTGTTATAGAATAATTTTTAAGTTTAATGTAATGTTATGGTCACAGAAAGAGATGTTTCATGGTTCCTCTGGAATGTTTGGCAATATTTGCTTTAAGAGAAATCTAATGTTAAAAATTTGAATTACTTGGCAGTCTCTTTCAAATTCTATTGAATCAACCCCAGAACATATTGAGAGTCAATGTTTCTTATTCGTTCCTAAGTTAAAGCTTCTAACGACTGGGTCTCCACAACCATTTGGGCAGTCTGAGAGTGTCACGTATAGACAGCAAAATATCAAACGCTCTTTGAGTGAATATAATTACTTCTTGATATACGGCACTCCTTTATATTCTCAAATGATGATCTCTGAATGAATAAGGGTCTATCACAGCCCTGCATTATTATTTTTGACTAATAATTTGTTCAAAGAGCCACATGTTTATATATACAAACTTATTATAGATTTTGCTATTTTTGAAATACTGTGTCATCTGATAGTTTTAATCATTAAATGAATTAAAATTCACCTATGTTATTTAAATATACTAATGTACACTTGTGTATGTGTATGTACATGTCCCTATATGTATATATATACATAATTAGACACACGACACACAGGTTCTATTTGGTCTTTTATCAAAGTCAAAGCACAGACGCTAATTGACTTGAAACCCTTAGGATAAGAGAATCTGCCACATCTTTTGTCCCAGTGAATCAACATTGAGTATTCTCAAAGTTTGTGCCCATACCAATAGGTTCGTAAAATTCCTAACAGTCTCAGAGAGGAATGTCTTCACCAGCTGCTGAACACAGTCCAGTTAGAGCTCCACCGTTATTATGTGGGGAAACATACTGTTTTTAATGGAAACTATTTCTTGGAGAACTTGGAAATGCTTTCTCTTTCTCTTACTGAATAATAATTTCCGAAGGGAGTCTAATATTTATATTCTATAAATACTTTAAATAAAACCACAGCAATAAAACAGACCTAACATTAAGTAGCAATTAGCTAGACTTTCCACTAAAATCAAGCCAGCTCAGAATATTAAGAAAATGGCTAGCAAATGATGGCAGATATAGAATTCCTGAAATCTAAGATATGATGAATATTTGGTCGCTAGACGCCAAGTTGGTGGCTGGTGGCGGTTCTTTGTCTATCCACAGGCTGCAGTATCAGGACTAGAAATGAAAGCCAGAAAAAGTGGGCTGCATCGTATGTACATTGTGGAGACTGTAATTAACGTTTTCAACAAAAATTTCTGATAACTCACTATATACCCAACGCAACACGATGCAGAAAATGGAGGCGTGAACAAGATAATCTGGTCCCTGACCTCATGATGTTCATCAGTTAATAAACAAGTAAACCAATAATTAAGTGATTAAAGATTGTGATGAGTGTTGTGAAGGAATAAGCACGTGGGTAAGGCAGAGAATAACTCTGGGGAGCTCCTTGAAATATGGTGGTCAGCGAGGGCCCCTTGAGAAGGCTGCCCTTTAGCTGAGACATGGAGAATGACGAGGCAACCATGAAAACCTGATTCCAAGTGGAGCATCAGCAAGTGCAAAACTTTTACAACTGTGGAAAGAATGAGGCATGAGGAGCAGCACAAAGGGAACCAGTGAGGCTGCAGAGCTGTGAGCAGTAGGGATGAGCTTCGAGCCAGATCCTATGGACCCTTGCGGACCAAAGCAAATAGCCAGGACTACATGCGAAGTGCATCTAGACTCTGTGTTGCTAAGCAAATATCAGAAGGAAAGGAAAGAACACATTTTGCCTGCTATAGTTATTCACTTTAATTTTTGTTAATTTTATGGGTTATGGAACAAGCCGGCATCTTGTATTCCATGAAAACATGTTCTCTTACCAATGTTATATTAGAGGAGAAGTTCTAACCAGCCACAACTTAGGAATTTACATTCAGGTTCCAGTCTTTGAAGAGACTGTGCCTCGATCTACATGTTCTTTGCTCTTGGGAACATTTCCTTTCTCCTTTGTTCCTCCTATCTCTCTCTAGCAGTAATTTTAGTTTGCTTTGGGGTTTTAAATGTTCAATTTCTTTTACTAGAGTGTTTGTGTTTGGGGGTGGGTGGCGGTGATGGTGGTGAAGAGAAACAGGAAAGTTATGAAATATATGAGATCGTAAGAACAAATAAAGAAAATAAAAAGTAAAACATTTTGCAATCTTACATATAATCTTTTTTGTATTTTTCTGAATTCTTGCCATTAGTGATGCTCATTGACACAGTCTAAATAATTTAGAGCGACAACACGTTAGTTTCACTTTTAGTAGAACTTCCTTTTAGAATGTCAATATTATGTTCTTTTGTCCATCAAATGAATTAATAATCTATGGGCTAATTCTAAAGTTGATTCTTCAAAAGTCGTGAAAACCATATTGCGACCTACCAGACAGCTATAGTTGATTCTGCTACTGAAACTACAACCAAAAGTATTTGCAGAACCAAAAATAGTTGTTTTTTTTCCTAACCACTAGTAGAAAATCTATCATAAGGTTAGTGCACTCTGCTACGGGTGTAAAATATAAGGGACTGCATCAGCATCTCCAGCTGTTGCTAAGGGAGGGAAAGCTTCCCCTTCTCCAAGTGGCCATGTTCCCAAGTGGAGGTGAATAGAGGACAAGAGGGCGTGGACAGGGGTAATGGAGACCCAGATTCTGTAGAGAGCCAGGACCTGTTGATGAGTTAGTGGGTGGTAATAACAGCGTTTTTCATGAGACAGATCCAACAGTGTTCATCCAACAGTGGGAATCATTATGTGCTCTGGTCTGGCTGAGAGAGCCATCCCCCCCCCTTTTTTTTTTTAGGAGAGAATTAATTAGAAATCAACATAAACAGAAAATGTGATAGTTTAATGGGAATGAATCTGCATGAGTGTGATTCCATAATGGCTAAGTTCACATTCTTGAAGGAAACAAACTTCAGTTTGTGCTAAAAACAAACTCTACTTTGTTATATTCTGGACAAACTTGGATCTTCCTGCCACACAGCATGCTAAAGTAGCATATGTGATGGCTGAGGTCTTAGCATAAGCAAACAGCATGTGAGGGGCTTGTGGTATTTTAGCAGGCACAAGAAGATGTGCAAATAGTGGGTATACCATTAAATAAGTCCGGCTTTATGTGCACTTCTAAGATGCTGTGCAGAGAAAATAAGCGGATTTCTCTCCTAGATTCATAAAGTTGCTGACAGAACAGAAGGTGCTGATATGCACCTTTGTGAGTATGAGGCATTTTTGTACTTGTATGCATGACTCACTGCATTGCCACCTAAGTCAGAAATAAGCCCTGCATCCCTCTCAAAGGAGCACAGGCACTGGGTGGTGGAGAAGTGGCTTTGGACTCATACAGAGTTCTGATATTTACTATCTGAATAACCAAAATTTCTCTCTCCATCCAGCTAGTCATTTAAATGAATTATCCAACATCCAGACACTGTGCTCGTTATTGAGCATCCAAAAATAGTAAAACCAATAATCTGTGTCAAGGAGTTCACAATCTGCTTATTTATTTAAACGAAAGTTGCTTAACCTCTGTGAGCCTAGGCTTCCTCATCTGTAACGCGGGAATAGCTACGTGATAGATCCTGGGGTTAGTAAATGAGATCGTCCGTAAGCACCTGGCACTCTCATGGGCACTCATTACAAATCAGTAGGTCTAAGACATTTTGTTTTACCCAAGAAGTATTAACTAATCCTCATGCTGTTTCCACACTTATTCCAGGCAGCTGGGAGCTTTAGTCAATAATAACTCTCTCAAAACACTGCAAGCAAGGAAGCTGGAGAGAGGGCAGATGCCGGTGCTTGTCTAACACAGGAGATTTGGGGAAACTCAGGGAGCCAGGGACTCACTAACAGTCACAGGCAGGGCTACTTTTTATGAAATGCAGACATAGCTTTCAATCAATGGGGGCCTCACAAAACATTCTGGGCACGAAGCCCTCTGGGTCTGTAGCAACCCACTGAAGACAAGAACCTGCTTAAACAGACTGAAAGAGGTAAGGCAGGCCATAAAAACGATCCTGGAAGAGTGTAGAGAACCTGCAGTTCTATGCCAGTGGTTCTAAAACTTCACTGTGTGTAAAGTTGACTTGGAGTACATTTTAATAATGCAGGTACATAGGTTACACTTCCAAAGATTTTGCTTCAGGGATGAAGAGGTGGGCCTAGGTAGCTGCATTTATCAGAAGCACCCCAGGTGGATGTGAGACAAATACCACACTTTCAGTATCACATCCTTGCCATCTTCACAAATAAGTCTTTATTCAGTGATTACTGGAAATACTCTTCTAGGGGCTGAGAGACAAAACATGGTCTCTCACTCAAGAAACCTACAATACAGTTAGTAAAAGAATCTTTTTTTTTTTTTTTCTGAGGAAAATTGGCCCTGAGCAAACATCTGTGCCAACCTTCCTCTACGTTGTATGGGGATTGCCGCAGCATGGCTGACAAGTGGTGTAGGTCCACTCCTGGGATCCGAACCCAGAAACCCGGGCCCCTGAAGCAGAGCATGACGAACTTTAACCACCATAGCATGGTGCCAGCCCCAGTAAAATAGTCTTTTTGTATTCTAAGGGCCACAAATACATAGACTAGAAATTCAGTGCACAAGAAATTAAAAGGCAGGAGCAGTGACTGAAGATTGAGGTATTTGGAGACCATGGGAGCAGTTACAAATAGTTATAGGACTTGAAGGAAAAGAAAAACTTAGACAAATGAAAGGGGGAAAAGAGAAAACGTTATAAACAAGTGTTTATATAGGAATACATCAAGAATATTTGAAAGAATGGTGACTATAACTAGAATTTAAAAGGACCTCAGATCTCTTCCTTCTCCCAAATTTCAGATGAGCACACCGAGGTCCACACAGTTCATTATCTTCCAGCTGATAGAATCATAAACCTTTGGAACTTTAGAGGGATTTAGTTCAAACAGCTTCCCCAGAACAGTCTATTTAACCATGTCTAACAAAACAAATCGTATGATATTTAGGGGCAGCCAACATAATTATTTTACAGCATCTGCTCATGTTGAACATTTTAAAACTTCTCCCCATATTGAACGTAAACCTGTCTTTCCGGAAGCTCTACTACCGTAAAGCACACCCAGTACGTCTTCTCCTTTTTCCTTGAGGCAGTTTGTCAAACAATGCTTGCTGCTTTGGATGGAAAGATGGATAAGAGCTAGGAGTTCAAAGTATGGTGAGAGACCATAAGCAAAGTAAAGCCAGTGTGGTAAACATTCCGTACGAGGCCTGGGCAGGAAGGAAACTGCTAACCTCCTCGAAGCACCTTCTTTCTTCGAGCTGGATTTTGAGAAAGAAGGGGAAACCTGGTGGGGGTTTGAACTTAATCTTATATGTAATTGGGAGGAACTGTTTACGGATAAATCAGTGTCATGATCTAATTTGGTTTTAAGAAAATACTCTGGGACGGCAGAGAGACGAGTCACTGGGGAGGAGAGTCCACAAGTTGAGACAGTCAGCAGGATGTTACGTTCTGCACCTGGCATGGCTGTGAGCTGAACTGGAAGAGCATTAGTGGGATGCACAAGAGGATTTTAAAGTTATTTCCAAAGAAGAATGGGCAGGATTGACAGGACTTGACAATCAATTTTAAATGGGCAAATGAAGGAGTAATAAAAGTTGGTTTGAGGTTTTCTAACTTGAGAGACCAGCCACAAAATAATGTAATTAACTGAGATAAGGGGATTTAAATATTAAACTAGATGGATAGGTGACAGAGGCAGGGAGAAAAGCAGGTAAAATGATTATTTTGAGGTCCTGGGGGCTTGGACTTCTTATTCCTCCTTTGTCTTCCAGACATATAGCTCAGGACTAGGCATATTAACAGGTTCATAATAAATCAGAAACAATAAATAAACCCCTTCATTTTATATAAAACAAAACCCCAAAAAAACCCCAAACTGAGGCTTATGGAGTTTTGGTACTTTGACTAGGACCACCTAGCATTAGTGGAATTCCTCAGGTTTTTTTTTTTTTTTTTTGGTTTGACTGAAAAGTAAAACTTATGGTGTGAAATGGAGGGGAGAAAAAGTTAAGAATAAACATAAAGAGTATGAATAGCAGGCTAAGGAGTTTACTGTGAAGATAACAAGGAAACATCACAGTTTTGAAAGGTGATGGAATTTTAGGAAAAGTTGTTCATGCATCATAGGAGGTCAGAACACACAGTTGGAGGGACACTTCCAACACAGCAGTTCAACACACCAGAGCATGCACAAATTTAGGTACGGAATCTAAGAGTTTTCCAAAGTCAAAGAGAGCTAAAATGCTGGAGCTAAGCTTAATTTCTTACAACAGCAATATCCCATTACATCATCCAGTGTTTGAGATCATTCTCTGATGTTCAGTCCTGGGTGAGTAGTCATCGTGGAGACAGGACGTGGAAAGTTGGTCAGGAAAATTGCCCAGAGTAGGAGCAGAGACACCTGACAATTATTGCTCTGATTTTCCATCTTCCCCACTGGATAAAACAAATTTTCCGGTGGTCTATTATAAATGATCAATCTATACTTAGACTACTGAGCCCAAACCTTTTGTTACAAAAAGAGATCCAACATGGCTCATTTTCTATCACACCCCAACAGGTATGCTGCTTTGGACCTTCTGTCTCACCAGAAGGCTCACTATTAGCTAATTTCTGCATCCTAATTCATTCCCTATATCTAACAAAAATAATGATTATAGACAGTGAAATAGCAAAATTGGAACTTTTTTTCTTAATCATTTTCCAAAATAGCATATCACTACAAGTCTCTATTTTTATTTTCCTTTAGCTATGAAAGACTACGAAGGGAGCCATGGGCTTAGAATTTTATTCTTAGATCTGAAAGCATTCATGTTCAGTCTTTAAAATAGTTTATTTGGCACCCTTTTCCCTGGGTATCTTCCCCCGCACCCCATGGGCTCACATCTGATCTTCAAATAGGAAAGGACCTTAAAGATCCACCAGTTCACCTTGTCAGCCAGTAAGAATAATCTCATCTTAACCCAGATTTCCCCTAATTTACATGCCTTTATCATCAAACCCAAAGAAATGATACTGATAGTAGGAACTTCACAGAAGATAAATGGGGATTGCAGCAATGCAGGAAAGGCCATGGACTTGTAAAACAAAACAAATATACCCCTATAAGAAATTTGAGGCTGAGTTCTGCCACTTTGTGTTACTATACAAATAATACACTATACAAATCACTTAACATCTTTGAACTTTATCTGTCAAATGAGAATGGTAAAACCTGCTCTGCCCATTTCACAAGGGTATTAAAAAAATCAGATAAGATGATGATGGGAAAGTGTTTATAAGCTGTACAAAATTATATTGATGTTATTGTTAATGATGGGCATAATGATACTTTGCCAACTCAGGGCCAGATTTGAACCTAACCATTCCCAGGAATAGAATAAGAATACATTTGATGGGAAAACTGACAACTGTATTTGATGAGAGTATGTGTAGTTGGCTTGTTTTTTAAATTGTGCCGTATCATGAGTCATATTAGACTAGGGCAACAGGTTATAGTAACTTTGTAAGATTTGGATCTCATGGAATAAGGAAATAAGGAGATTGTGAAATAAATCTCCATCGAGTGAACAGATAATTCTCTTTGAAATGACCATTAATTAAACAAATAAGATATCAGATTGCAGAAGATCCACAGAGCACTTCCCTGGAACGTCAGTCCTTGGGTCCATCTGCTGTGCGTCATTTGGTGTTACAGAATGGCCACAAGAGTTGTTTCTACTCTTGGCTCCACTGCAAGGTGACTTCAATCTAGTAACTTACTTCTCTGGTCTCGCATTCTCCTCTTCAGTGACACGAAGGCCCTCTGCATACATTATTCCCCCGAGTCTTCCTGGCTATTACAACATGTCGTACATCTAATCTACACATGCCCTTTCTCCAGTATTTTCTCTCAGTAAACGGCACCATCCAGTTGCTGAGGGCAGGAATCTAGAAGCCCTCCTCGTCCACATCTCCAAGCCCTTTCCTATGGATTCTACCTCCTTAATTAACAGCGCTGGCAGCTTTCTATTTCCCACCCCCACTACTGCTACCATTTAGCAATTAGAGACAGCTTTTAAGAACAATCCTTATGATCTTATCAGGCCCCTGCTTTAAAAACAGTTTAAAGTCTTCTCAATGCACTTCCCAAGTAACCACTTCTGTCAATTAGCCGGGCTTGCTCTGTCTCACCCTCACTTTTTGTCTAAGGAGGCATTAGTAGTTCCATCTCAGCTGCAGAAAAGGACTCTCCCCGATTTAAACCTCCTCTGGCATTCTCCTTTCATGGGTTTAATGGAAAGCAGCGTGTAATGGGGAAAGCTGTGTCTTAGTCAGACGATCTGGGTGTACACTGAGTTGTACCATTTCTGGCCATGTCATTTTGGTTTGTTTCTTAATCGTTTCGAGCCTCAGTGTCTTCATTTACAAATAGTTAACATAGCATGAGATTGTTGTGAGACTTACAGGAGATAACACATATAAAAATACCTGATAGTTACCTTTCTTTACTCAAAACCCTTCACAAGTTACTAATGGCCTACAGAAAAGAACTGGATCATGTTGTTTTCAAGACTCTGAATTCTGGCAACTGGCATCTTTAAAGCTGTCAATTGATGTTATGAAAGGTCATCAACAGCCTTATGTAAGAAATCCAAATAACTTGTTGACACGTGTTTGCCAAACTGGTGCTTTAAGTAGATTGGATTGTATGCTCCACGTAGTGGTCAAGGGGTTACCATAAAAGGGGTGAAAAATGCCTTGGAGAGATGGACAAAAATGCACTATTTTTAAACATACAATATTTTAATGTTTGTTTGGTGAAAGTAATTCCACTTAATGAACTAGTGTGAAAGTTCACTATAGAAATTAGTCAATGTGCCGAAAATGGAAATTTGCTCAGCGAAACTATGCCATTCCATTACAAGCTTTATCTAACAATGCCAACTACGTTTACAGTGTGCATAGCATACTTCCGATGATTGTCACACACGTCATGCTAAATGATGACTCCTATTCATTGGTCATAAATTTTCAGACAAGAAAATACTGGGAGGCCCAATAAACTCCAGTGTTTTCAGTTGATCTTCCTTCCACCTTCCTGCTTCATCCCCACATGCTGTCTAGTATCCTTGTTTTCCAGAGAAAACTCTGGGTGTGCATCAGGCTCATTGGTAAACTAATTAATTTCCAATTCTATTTAAACAAGCCTTAAAAAAATGTTATACAGCTTAGAAAGAGTATCTAATAGTTCTAACTTATCTTAAGCCGAATACTGTTTAATTCTGGCTTTGTATTTTCTTTCCTTAACCACTGTGACATGCTATGATGGCAGGTTTCAAGTGTGTGGTGCTCACTTTGTAATCCAGCACATACTAAATGTTCAATAAATAGCTGTTGAGTGAATGAATGAATTTTTGCTGTTTTAATTAGGGCTAAGTTTAATTTCAATTGTTCCCCATATTTTCCCCCAACCAGAACTTTCTTTTCACTTGTCAGCTTTTTAAAAGTATGGTCTAAAAAACTCCATGAAAGTACAAAGAGAAACTTATGCTTTTGAATTCAAGCCCTAACTTCACATTCTTGAAGTTTTGACTATCTAAGGTTAGATCATGCTACATGAAGAAAATGGAAAGCTCTTGATCTTACTGTTGGAGGCGCTTCAAGATGTCTCCTGCTTTTAGACAAATGAAAGATTATGAGTCCCATTCTATAGTGAATGCGACTGAATCACAGACTAAATGATTTGTCTAAATGATACAGCAGAGTATTAATTATAAATCAAATCCACCTGCCCCCTATTGTGGGCTTTCTCTAGCTATAGCCCAAACTCAAGAAAATCTAGACGCTAAAAAGGCAATGAGAAAGATGTTCTTCTCCTGCAATGAAGCTTATAAAGTTTCCAGCTCATCTTGCTTAAGTCACCTTTTATTATTTTCTTTGCTAAATCATGAACAAATGCAGGATTCAAGTGGCATTCAGTTGGAGACTCAGCAGTGAACTATTGTTATCAGATGTTTGAAGCAAAACAAGGAGGAGGAAAATCCCATTGTAGATATTTTATCAGCATTATTTGCATGGCATCCTTTTTCTAAAATGCTTTTCCACAGGAAAAAAAAAATCCTAGTGTAAAGTAAAAAAAAAATCCTACTCCTGTAAAGAAGAAAAAATTGCATATGCTAATGAGAAATCTCAGATTGTGACTTGTTAATAAAGAAACTGAATTCAAATTCACAGCTTCTTATATTTTTGTGTAGACCTTAAATCCTCAGGGAAGAAGGAAACACTTGTCTAAAGGAGGTAGACGTTTTCTAGTCAAGGATCACAGTAATCATTAATACTGCAGAATTAATTTGAAATTCAGTCAGTGAAACCTCCGATGCTCTAAATTAGTTAGGTGTGTAGGCCCCTAGTATATAACAAACACTTGAAAACGCCATACAAACAGCAAAGCACAGAAGTGGAACAGTGGTGAGCTTCCACCCCTTGAGGCAAGGGTACCACCCTATCTTAACAAGTGATATTTGATATAAGCATTAGAAGCCTGCCATTATCCCTTTTAATAGTTCTTAAATAATAATATGGAAACTAGAGCTTACATCAGATAGGATCTCAGACGTATTACTTCATTTTGGTGGGAATATGGAGAAACAGCTCAGAACTGCATTATATTGGCATGGTGATAAAAAGATCTGTAATTACCCCTCACCTTTTTTAAACCATTAAAACACCAGGAGCAAACTTTTACTATTTTCTATTTAAGTGAACTCATTTCCCCTACATTCTGTGCACATTAAAACATGTCATCTCTATCGTGATAACTTAAAATAATGTTTTGCAGCTCAGATTACATACAATTCAATCTAATTCCTGTCTTGATTCTTTTTCCCCTCGTCTTTTCTCCTGTGTACAGTATTGGAATCTGTGCATCCGATAGCATATGGCCTGCTGTTGCAAACATTAATAAGATCTATCATTTACGAACAGTTACTTACACTTTGTTTAATCTCTAATGGAAAGGATTTCTCTAAATATTTACACCAGAACAGTTGTCAGAATGAATCCTGCAAAATTGCTGGCAAACTCCCAGGAGCTGGGGGCTGGCGTGGAGGGGAGGGGAGATTCCTGGTCCCTGGTCGTATAATTTTAAGCAGTCCTAGAATTTCAGGGAGCTGCTTGCTAGAACATGAAAGGTTTGTATTAACAAAAAGGTACTTCAGTGTGCAGACCAATTCAAGTAAAGTATCTGAACAGCCACTTTCGTTTATTGCTCTTGTAAAAATGACTCCCCATTTGCTTCAGGTTTAAAGTAAAGGGATTATTTAGGTTTCAGAGACCCAGTAAATAAATTGTGTATGAGGAAAGAAACTTGTACAAGAAGTGTGAAGAAACACCAAACTTATTCTCTGCAATAGCCCTCGAGGCACTTAATATATAGAAATGACTTACTCGCATGAGTTGCTGAGTGAGAGTCAGCATGCAAGAGTTAGTTAGACAGGAGAGAATTGAAATCTGCCAAGATAAATGCCAAGATAAATGCAGCAGTGTGTTATAAATTAACTAGGCTGTCTGTGTGTTTGCTTTTTCTTTAGAAGATTCTAAAATTAAGACTCTTGAACTCATCTTAGTAGTGGTTTAGAATTTGGGGAGTGGATGAGGAGGTGAGTTTGGGCTAGGAAGGGAGGAGAAAATATCCTGCACTGGAAAATCTTGGCTATTTTCATTTGAAATGTGTTCCTATCTGATGAATGACAGCACTTCTGCTCCACAGCCTATGAATTAAGCCGTTTGGTTAAAAACTGTTACACAAAGGTTTCTGGGATTGTAAGCTCTCCATTTATAGTATGGGTAATATATTAAGTTCAAAGGCCAACAGTTTATAATGAATTCCTGGCGTGTCAGTGATATGTCCACATGGCTGCTGAAGATGGTAGCAGTAGCCTGAAATAGTTTGGAGATCTTCCTGGAGCTCTCCCTTATTCTGTTAGAAATTAAACTTTGAGGTGTGAGCACATAATGCTCACAAGTCTGAAAACACACATGAATCAGGGCTGGGTCCTAGAGGCTCCGTGCTGGGTGGAATGGCACATACTATTGATTGTACTAGGACCAAGTATGCATTGACATGATCCTGCAAGCCTAGTTGGCTTCCAAGGGAATCCCACTGATCTATGTTAAAAGCTTGGATCTACATCAAGCTCTGGACAGAGCTGGAAAGGTGGGTGGGTGTCCTATAAATGTGCTATAGGAAAGAGAGACTGCCTCTTCTAAATTATATTAGTTTTTGTAGAGGGGGCTAAGAGCTACCATCTTGACAATGGCATGAAATGAGTGGGTAAATTGAGGCCAAAGGGGCTAAGGTACCATCTTTGGACTTTATTTCTTGCTACCAAACAGTAGTGAGGGGCCTTTCAGACTTATATCAATAAATTGGTCATAAATTGGAAAACAAGACTGAATTCTGTAAGAAACAAATATTCAGCTGCTCACTACGTGCTCATTTAGTTTGTGGTCAAGCAGCATTTGCCTATATCTTTTGTATTTCATGGCATAAATTAATGCCATCAAAAGGTAGTGATACAAGTAAACACAGGTCACAGTTTTGCTGTTAAGTTTCCAAAAATTAAGATTCTCCTATTCTTGGATTACTCATGGTCAAATGAAAGACTGAGGAAAAGTAAATATATAGTTCCATCAAATTGGTCATATCGAGAGCAGGTTATTATAACTCTCAGATGTGCACAGCACACGAGGTCGGGGTTTATTTGCTAAATGTTACCTGGAGAGTGCCAGTTGCCAGAGGAGGCTGGCCAGAAAAAGAATCTGCCTGCCTGCCTGCCTGCCTCTCGGTGGATTTAAAATAAGCAGTATCACCCATCCACATGTTTAAACAAAGAGAGCTAGTAGTCTAAGGTCACAGGAGTATTGAAATCTGCCGAAGTCATCTGAATCATAATGTGAAATCACATTAAGGACAGTGATCAATGAGAATTTTGTGTCTTTGTTCCATTAAAGAGCCATCACATGAGGTGACAGTGTACCCTTCCTGGGTATTTGAGGCAATGCCAATAATTTCAAAGACAAACTTTCACTTAGATTATTAAAGTCCAGATATATTTGTGCTACTTGAATATTTTCCTAGAGAAAGATTAAACAATCTTCTAATTTCTAGCATATTGAAAGTTTAACAATCGAGGACCACTTAGTTATTGATAATGTCTACTTAGCTACTTAACAGCACCATATTTCTAAATAGTATTGTTTTCATCCTGAAATCGTAAGTTTGCTCTTGGCCATTTCCTAACTCGAGAGGTTTTAGAACTCTTTTTTTCCTGGGGTAATGTACTACTATTTTCTTCTTTCCAAATGTACTTCAGTAATATTATATCTAAATTGACCTTAGGAAATTTACAAGGATCCCTTCCCTCTCCATCCTGATCAGACACTTCTCTTACAAAGACTCAGACTAAATTCCTTGGGTTCTTTTTATCTGCTCAGGAGGGAGGAGCAGACCTTGCAATGATGCCAGCAGGAGCTCTGTGCGTGCATCTGCACTTATGCAGGCAGATGAGGTGGTTTATAAGATGATAGTGACGTGAACTGTGCACATATACCGGCGGCATATTTCCATCTCTTGCAGGCTTAGGGTGAATAACCTATTGAGGAAAAAAAAATGGGTGGAAAAGTATTGTTTTCTGGTGGATTTCCTGCTCTCTGTAACTCATGATCGCTCCCAACCCTTAGGGACAAGTAACGAGGTCTGACCGCGGAGCAATGGCTCAAGCGTGCTGGGATGACCCTCCTCCCAAGGAGCCTGGCTTTCCTCAGTCTAATTACTTTTGGCAATTGTAGTTATTGGGATTTGGCCTAGTGACTCACTGGAACCCTGATTCTCCCAAGGAGCCCCCTTAACAAGCAGAATGAAGTCTGACAGGAAGTCCGCACTTCCACTTCACTTTTACACGGAGCTTCCCTGGCTTATGACAAGGTTTGAAAATCCTTCACGAACTAGAACATAATAATAAACAAGATTTAATGAAGATAGCCACCCAAAGAAGAGCACATTAGGAGAGAAGTAAAAACAGTAAGTTCACGAATAAACAACCTACCGCAAACCTTAACCCATTAAGATAGAGTTAAAACTATGCTATTTATAGTAGTTTTACTGATCACCAGTAGTCACTCTAGTTAGTCAGGAATTGTAGAAACTATAAAAGAAAGAGATGTTTACTTCTTGTTAGGCAGTTTTCTAATCATCACGTTTTTCCTAAAAACAAAGAGGACTCTAGGGCATGTTACCAAGCATCTGGTAAGCCATGAAAACAGTTGTGTATTATTAAGTAGCTTTGAAAAAAATTTGTGGTATAGCTGATATCCCATCTTCTACAGTTATCCTGTTTCCTCCCTCCCTCACCCACGGTATACACTCAGCCCTGACTGCCTCTGTTCTGGCAAGCAGTATCTGTCACAGTCACTATCTTGTCCTACTGTGGACACTTTGCTCTCTTTTTCTTAGACCCTTTGGCAGTAACAACTCTACATCAGATGGTCTTGTTTGCACTAGTCAGCACCACAAGTTTAACAATACTTTATTGATAAACAATATGGGGCTATTGCTTTATATTTTAAACTACTATCTGTTCAAATGACATATAGCTCATCCTTATCACAGTCCACACAAGTCTATTTTGTCTGTCTAACTCTCATGAAATTGGCATTGTTTTCAACAGGTGCTCAGCCATAACAGGCATTCTTCAATCAAGGCTCCAACAGTAGTTCTCAGTCTTGCTACAAGTTAGAATTACCAGGACTACTTTTGAAAATACAGATGTCCAGGCCCCATTCCCAGAGACAGTTTCATTTGGTTTAGGGTGGAGTCTGGCACTGGTTTGCTTTTAAAGATCGCCAGGTGATTCTCATTTGAACTCAGGGTTGAAAATCACTCTACCAAGATCCATAAAGCAAAACTTTGGAGTGGAGGTTACTGTTAATGCTCATGGTAAAAGTAGCATAAATAACAAATTTTATGAAGCACCCTAAAGATAACTTTTCTGGATAACAAAAGCCAGCCAGGGAAATATCTATTGCGGTTATAAACTATGCAAAAAAGATTTTGATATTTGACTGCAAAATTATAGACTGTGCTCACATCCTCATGTCTAAATTAATCTTCCCTTGGATATGCACAGTGGAGATGGGAAGATTAATCTTAGAGTATTTCATGCAAACTGTGCTATTCTGTGGCTTCTAATGAAAAAAGAATCAGCCAATTTTATGTTTAAAAACCATCAATAGGGCAGATTTAAGGAAAGAGAGGATAAAGGATAGAGAAGACAAAGAGATGTGGGGGAGAGTACTAAAATCCCGACAGTCGAGGTGGTGTGAAGAGGTCAAGGCGGGACGTGGGCTTTGGAGTCACATCTGGGCTGGAAGCCCAGGTCCACCACCTCATTTTTGAGTGATCTCGGGCAACTTATGGGGGACTGTTGGCACCTTCCTTACAGGGTGGGTGTGAGGACTAAATGAGAGAATCTTTACAAAAGCCTCAAATACAGAGTCTGGCACTCATAGATAATTAAAACATGGCAGTTATTTAAATAATAATCATTATCACAATACTCACTGTAACAAACAAATATAAATGTATATTAAAATAAAATGTATGTGAATAGAACAGTGGCTCTGAGAATTCCGAAGCTGTAGTTTACCAGGAGGCATTTACACCGACTTTGACGTAACATTTTACCTCTTATTGGCAAAATGTGACTGATACCTCCTCTCCTTATATGACAGCCTTTGTCAAGATGACTGTGTTCATATCTGTGAGATCCCTTTGGATGAGAGGAGAACATAACAATGAGAAACCAGCTACTCTTTTTCTGACCAACTTATCAAGCATATGTTAAGAAAACAGTGTTCTAAAGTAAGCAGCTCACAAATTCTGTTATTTTATATTGTGTGGTGGTGGTTTGTATTATGTGGTTATAAATTGGGGGCTGCTTTACCACTTACTCTCAGGAATGTGCTTTGTATTGGGGTATAATTATGAATATGCTTACCAGCTAGTTTTCTGAGGACAATTTTTGGGAGTGAATATAGTGCATTGCATTATCGTGTATTCATTTTAGAATGATGTTTTAAGGTAACTAAATCTAATCCCACGCCCATTGCCAAGAACTCAGAAACGAACAAGGGAGAGAATAGACACACTAGAAAACATAACTTGCTTCTGATACAGAAAGCCCAAATTGAACAGGAGTAGAGAGAGAGGGCACGGGTCCTGGTTGTTACTGAGGCCAGAAAATGACTCAGTGGGGATGTTGTAGATGCAATCCACACACCGTGTAGATGGCCTGGGTTCCTTCACGTTTCATCCCTTCCTGGGATTCTCTTATCATAAGAGAGCAGTTTACAGGGAAATCTGCTTGAAAGTAGAATGCCACTGTTCTGAGTAGATGCTAGGTCCAAATGGAACCACATAAAAGAAACAGGTTTACAGCTTAAGGAAACTTATCTTTCATTGCCATAAAGTTTTTCAAGTGTCCTATGATCTGTGGCAAAGTCATATAGTCCCACAGGTGATGAGACTTCCAAGTAGGAGCTTTAGGTGGAAGATGTAGCAACGTGAACCTTCAGCTCACGGCATCAGTTACTATTCTCTTATATAATATGGAGAGTATTATAAAAATGAAAAACAACAGTTGCGAATGATATATTTGACTCTTTAAAATAGATAAAATACCTTAATGTAATGCTCGGATTTTGATATTACCGGTAAATCTCAATGTCAGCACTACAAACACTGTCGATATCAATAAACAAGGCACCACTAGGTTTTACCTCATGCATTCAATTATCCCCTTTATGTGAGTGACTCTAAAATACTTATCTTCAGCCCCTGACACTCTCTGAAACTTTGATTCTGACTTACTAAATGTCCTGCCGGCCCTCCAAATAAAGATAGCTCAAAAGAAAAATGTTTCCTACCAAATCAGCTTCTCCCACTTTCTTGCCTTTTTGTTTATTTCCATCATTTTTCCAGTCACCCAGACCTGGGTCCTTACATTCCAAAGTTTAATGCCAAATACAGCCCTCCTCCTCTTTTCCCTTCATATCCAATTAGTTGGCAAGACCTATTGATTTAATCATTTATCAGCGGTGTGTACTCTCTTGCTCAATCAGTCACTGTCACAGCAAAGGGCCTTATTACCTTAAAGCTGGGCTATTGTAATTACCACTTCCAGCCCAGCACAGGCAGCTTCTGAAAGCCTGTCATGGTAGGAGAGCTCCGAAGCATCTCTCCAACTGGCATTCCAAACCAGATCCCTGTGCCTCTAAGCCCAAGGACATGCTGGACCTGCTGTTGACTGAGTATGCTGATCAATGCTATGACACTGGTTTTCAGGCACTAGAAATTGTGAATGAGGGGAATATCATCATTAATTTATTCTCTACTTTGATAAATTACTTATTAGTTAATCTTTATTTGATGAATTTACTTACAATAAATGAATCCTTATATTTGTTTGCATTCTTAATTGTTATCCACTATACTTTGTTGAATAATATGACTAAGTTTAGAAGGACTCCCTAGTCATGATTTATGTTCACATACCAAAAGATTAAAAATTGAAGAGACTATAGCAATCACTTAGATCTATAGTTTTGAGCAACCACCTCATTTCACTTATGAGGCACTGCAGCCTAGTGGGTAAAGGGACCTTCCTGGGTTATCCAGATTTTAGCAGCAGTGCAGGATGGAGAATCCAGGTCTTTTACTTCTCAGTCTAATTTTCCCAGCGTGCATGAGAGAGTCTCCCTCAATGGCTTCTTAGGTCTCAGTCTCTACCATAAACTTATGATACTTGCTATTCATCAAATTCTTAAAGGTCAGATGGAACCCTAATAAGGTAGTGTTTTGAAGACTGGATTAGATTCTTACGTAAAGCATAAAGATAGTTGAAAGCTACCAAATACATATTTAATTGGGCAATAATATTCTTTAGTACCATAGAGTTTTCTCTAAAAAACTTCTAGAAGAGCTTTAGTGACAGCAGATGGTAACTAGGTCCCTTGCCAAGATTGCAACTAAAGCAGAAATGCTCTTATCAGATAAGAAGCACCTGCAACCATATTTTTTTAAGTGAAATTTAGAAATTATCAAACTTCACATGCGAAAATAATTCAGGTATTTTGCTTAAAAGTTTCATGTTGTTGAAACACCTTTGGAGCAGAAAATGGGATTTCTTAGCACTCAATGGCACTTAGATGGTAAGTATTCTCAGCACCCCCACAATCCTTGAGAATGGAACATTCCATTCCTTTCAGTATTGCTGGATGAGCACTTTAATGAGAACGCTGGTAATATTCCTAAATGGAAAGATCTGATTAGTGGAATTAAATAGAAGAAGTGAGCAGCATGGTTTACAGATGTATATTTTATACTTTATATATTGCGTTAAGGTATAATTGCAAAGAATTTCGAACTTACTGTGTTGTCCAACAGACGGTAAATATGAAGATAATCCAATCATTTTAAACCTCACAATCAAAAAAGCAATTCACATTTTTCCTTGAAATCAAAAGCAAGGCAAAAAAATCTATATAATTTATGACGCAACACTTTTTCAAATGATCACTCTCAAAAGAATGCAAGCATACAATGCACTGTTAGGAGAAGAAATAGTCTTAACCAAGTAAAACATAATTTCAACACACTGTCTTGCATGATCCTTACCATGCTCTCAAAACTGAATGATGTTTTCCTAATGGCAACCAAAGTTGATTCTTACATTTCATGAAATATAATACCCACTCTGATGGCATTTCAAGAATTCACTACTTGGAAAAGGATTTTTGGGGGGTGGGGTGGGTGAATAGTGAGGAAGTGGAAAGAGAGGTTAGAACAATGTGCAAATGGGACATTTGGATAGAGACAGAGGAAAGATGGTTTGGTAAATGACTACATGTAGAATAGTTTTATTTTTTGATAGTTCATTCTTATGATTGCAGAGGGATCATTTCATCTTAACTCTACATAGGGTACGGAGAACTCTCCATAGTATTTTATCAATACTAAATAGGATTTAAAAGAACTATTGCATTTTTTAAAACGATTAACCATTTAGCTAGAAAATGCTTTGGATATTTAGTAGCAATCTGCAGATCTGTGTGCAGATTCAAATAGTCTAAAAGGATCAGATGACCAATAAATTTGGTTTGTAGTAATGTGGCAAGGGTTTCCCCATAATAACTTGAAAATCAAATTTAACTACATGTTGTAATTTCCATTGATCGCCTTCTGGGGACTCAATTTGTAGATTATTAAATGCCAGGAAAATATTTAATGGAAAAATGATTTAGCAAAACTTATCTACTTACACGCTGAAATACTGTTCAGATTTCATGCTTAAAGGAATATTGAAATGGTGACATTAAACCACTGTCACACTCTTATATTCTCAATTACTTTACATACAATAACTTGGGACTAAAGAGAAAATATTTTAAAATTATCATTCTTAATGTTCTT
Source organism: Equus quagga (assembly GCF_021613505.1). Lineage (NCBI taxonomy): Eukaryota > Metazoa > Chordata > Mammalia > Perissodactyla > Equidae > Equus > Equus quagga. The sequence continues at coordinate 9,877,985 of NC_060277.1, forward strand.
AGTAAAATCCTTCTATTGAAGTAATAAAGAATTAAAATAGTATAAAAAGGGACATTTTAGAAACAACTCTGATAGAGTAGTGAAAATTAAATTAGAAGTCAAAAAAATAAATGTATTTTCTTGTATTTTGATATTACCACTACTGCCTAAGACTTTGAATTTGTGGCTTTGCTTCATACAGATATCATGATATGTTGCAGAATATACTTTCTCCAGCAAATTTTACTCATGTCTCCATCTGGAAAACACTGTTTCTCTCAAAAACAAGGTAGACTGGCGACAAAAGTAGACGGGTTTGTAGCCAATATCCAAACCATACTTTCATTCAAAATTAATATTACAAAGTGCATAGTAGAATGAAAGATTTTCCTCTCTTAAAGGTAACTTGTCATTTTCCAGGATTAGCAATATACTCACCTAAACTCTCAAAGAATGGCTCAACATGTGAAATAATGTCATGCTCTGAGCAATGACCAGTAGATCTCAATAAACCACTTTTGATTTTATTATGATCAAAATTATTTTCCTTGTATTCTTACTCCTGTATTTCAGACATCTTCATGAAAGACTTTAGTTTTTTTTTTTAAAGATTGGCACCTGAGCTAACAACTATTGCTAATTTTCTTCATCTTTTTTTTTTCTTTTTTCTTTTCCCCAAAGCCCCCCAGTACATAGCAGTATATTCCAGTTGTGAGTGCTTCTGGTTGTGCTATGTGGGACGCTGCCTCAGCATGGCGTGGTGAGAGGTGCCACATCCACACCCAGGATCCAAACCAGTGAAACCCTGGGCCAAAGTGGAGCGCGTGAACTTAACCACTCGGCCACGGGCCGGCCCCCAGACTTTAAATAGTTTTATAGATTTTGCAATAGGTGCTTTGTAATTATTATGTGTACAACGACTTCTCAAACTTTCATTTTTTTGGAATCGAAACAATTAAAACCCAATTAATAGATGGCATCAAATAAAAAGGATACTCCACTGGCATGCGATGTTTCTAACAATAGTCTTCTGGCATAATATGATCCTGCAATGTCTTTGGAATAATCAAATAATGTTATATTTAGCAAGCTTCACTATTACCATTAGGTATTTAATTCTTTGACATTGGTCACTTATGTATAATACATATAAATATCAGTTCAAAAATTTCCAGTCAACTAGAGCAGCTTATTCTCGAAACATATTGAATAAGTGATGGTCTGGAGACCATCAGGTATAATATTTAACACACCTGGCATCTTCTCTATGACACAGATCAGCATATATTATAAATAGCAGGAGACGAGTTCCACTTACTAGCTGTATGGCGTTATATAGATTACTTAGTCTCTCTTTCTCAGGTTCTTTTTCTGTAAAATGGGTATATTAATACCTGCTTCTCTACTTCAAGTGGCTTTTTAAGGCCCCAAGTGAATAATTCAAGTGAACATCAGTGCAATAGTAAGGTATTGTGGTTCCTATTATTATGTCAAATATGACCTTTAATTTTATTAGCACATAACCTGGAATCCAGAAGCTGATAGTACCAAGTTGCAACGTCTGAGATGAAAATGAGTTAAAAACTGCGCTCCGCCTTCTTGATTTAGCATCTGGTACTTAAAGTTAAGGCTTACCTCTGAAAACATTGCTGGCTGGGGATTTCTGAATAAGGATTGCCTTTCATTTTTATCTTGAATTCAGTTTAGTTATCTCTAGGAGCTGTATATGAATCCAAATAGGTAAGAAAGTTATTGTGCATTTATTCACCTATAACTCAATAGAAAGTTTTTAAGGCCCAAAACTCCTGTTTAAAATCTTTCTTTTACAAGAGGAAACAAGATCACTAGTTTGCAACAAAGCAGAGACAAATGGTATAAGCGTTGTTGCAAGGAAACAGGAGAACACTGATAGGGCTTTATCTACTATAGCTGAGGATTGGCCACGGTTCCTTACACTTGACAAGATTTAACACTGCAAATAAATATCTTTTTTGACAGAAACATTCAAGAGACCACTTAAAAAACTTTGAACAATAGTTCTTACACCTTAATTTTCTCTCTTTCATATTGTTAGCTGTGATTTTAAAAGTTTAGGAAAGCAAAGCTACTTCACTACGTACGGACCAGAGGGATACTCTTAAATATTCACTTTAGTTGTCTCTTGAAGGAAAAATAGGAAAGACCGCCTCTTTCTAATATTCTTTTGACTACTACCTTATTTTTCATTTTAAAAACCTTTTCTGAGTCCCTATTAGAGAAAGGGGTTTTTTATACATTTCTTTCAGAGATTTCCAAAGAAACAAGCACATGCAAATGCAATTTGACCTTGAATTTAGGGACCTTTAACGAAGATCTCTCCTCACCATTTAACCCTTCCCCATTCTCCAAAAACCGTCCTGCACCTGCCAAGAGAGTCTCGTCTGTCTCCTCGGAGGACGCAAGGGGTCGCCCCTCTCCCAGGATTTCATCAGCAAACCCAGCCGCAAAGGCAGATTCAAGTGCGAAGCAGCAGGGAGCAGCCACTGCAACAGGAGCTCTCTCCCACCCCCACTCCCACAGAATAATTGGAATTTCAACCCAATTCCACCGACTCCTTTTCTTATTCCTGGCTACACAACCAGAGGGCGCCTTTGACTTGGCCTTGAGACTCGTAAGGCAGGTCGAAAAGCAGTTCGCCTTTTGACTCGGCGATTCCTCTCTAGCCCCAGCCTGGAGGTGCACCATCCCGCTGCTCCCCGCAGCCTCGGGGACAGGGTCCCCGGGCGGCTTCCCGAACCGTTATCCTCGCTGGGGGAGATGGGAACGAACGGATAGCCAGCTTTCTTTCCAGTGTCTTCCTTCGGAAACAGAGTCCCCAAAACTGCAATCGGAGACACCACTAACACTGAAGTTCAGGACCCGCCCCAGCTCCTGGCCCGGGGGTCGTCCGTGGGGTGAAGGAGGGAATGGGTTGTGGCCACCGAGTGGGCACAGGCTGGAAGAGCGATGGAAAGCAGGAGGCTGCGCTTGTTCTTGACATCCCTTTCCTCACCGACCTGTGGCTCAATTTCCCCGCCAGACCCTGCAAGGAGAGGAGGCGGAGACCACCAGGCGCGAGGGCAAGGCTCGAGCCGGGGGCCGCTCCTTCTGTAAGGCGGCCGCACGACTTGAGTGAAAGTGTGGGTGGAGTTCCGAAGAATACAAACCATTCAGAGGCCAAGAATAATAAATCGGACGCCCTGACATGTTTAGCTTGGGTCCTCCTGCCCCCTGCTATGCGATCGCAGAAGCAGTGAGGCCGGCCGGAGCCCCTGGCGCTCCGGCCCAGCCATGTTTTTTAAAGGTAATTTTCAGGAGAATCAAACCTTGTCTGCCCCAGGCGAGCGGCACAAAGGGAGCTTTCAGGGGACCCTTCCGTCCAGGGGCAGGGCAGAGACGAACAGCGGCGGGGAAGCGATCGCTAAATCTCCATCTCACACAAACCTATGCTGTGTCCTCTACGCGGCAACCTGCCTGCCCCGAGGGGCCTCGCGGCAGGCGCTCCGAGTGGGCTCGGTGCACATGACCGGGCGCTGCCAACCGTCCTCTGCTCCCCCGCCGGGGAGCTCCGAGGGGCCAAGACAACAGCATCGCTCGCTACGACCTGCGAGCTCCGCGGAGGTTTCTCCCTCCCTGTCCCCACCAGCGTCCCCTCCACTGGAGCCAGGGTCGAGCCCGGCTCTGCTCTTTGCGAGGGAACTCCCCAGGCCGGCAGAGACCCCAGCGCGCCGCTGGGCTGCCCTGGAGCAGGAGAGGTGGCCTTCTCGTGTCTGTTCCCTCTTCTCTGGAAGACGCCGCCTTTCAGACAGACCCACCTGGGTTGAGGGTGCTCTGGGGGTGTCCGTTTAATCCCAGCCAGGACACTGTCTCAAGAAACCTTCACAAGCCAGCCTTCCAAGTACCAGGAGTCAGGATAAGGGGCAGCGAGGAGGCGAGCGCGAGTCTTTAGGGGGAACCCCACCCTCACTATGGGTCTGCCCCAGGGGACACACTTGAAAGGGCCTGAGATGGTAAAAGCGCTCACGCGTGACAGGCAAGATTGTAACTGGAAACCCGGCACCTCCGGCTCCCAGCGGCGGGGCTCGGCAGTCAGACCCCGGGAGTGGGACCGCGAGCGGCTCCGCAAGCGCGCAGGCACGCGAACCTTGAGCGCCTCGCGCGCCCCTCTGCTCCGGCCGCGCGTGGCTGGGGGAGCACCGCGCAGGCCCCGGCTCGCTGGTCCCCGGCTGGCGGGCCAGCTCTTCCGCACCCGAGCGCAGCCGGGTCTCCCCACGCGAGCCGGCCACGCGAGGTGAGCGGGCGCCGCGACCGCGCCTATCCAGGCGTTGACTCGGTGGTCGGGGCATGCCGCGCGGGCCAGGCGTCCGGGATGCCTGGGGCGCGAGGCCCCCCTCTGCGTCTCGGAAGGCAAGCGCAGATCCCGAGAGCTGGTCTAACCAAGGACGGAACTTCTCCGCGAACCTTAAGTTACGAGGGGGCGGGAGCCACCTTAGCGTCGGGGCCGCGCGACTCTGGCACCGGCAAGGATGCCGGGGAAGAAAGCGGCGCGGGGTGGAAGGCGTGAAGGACACCGTCCACACCGGAGCCCACACTGTTACCTCCTGTCGGAGGCGTGGGGTGCAAGGCGGGGGGACCGCTGCCGCTGGGAGCGGACTCAGGACAGGCACAGCGACCCGACAGGTGAACGCGGCGGGAGGAAGCAAACGCGTAAAAACCCCTGCACTTACTTCTTCGCTGGCGCCTTCCCCGCGAGGCGTTTTGGCTGCCGATGTATTCCATAAAGTTCAAAATGATAAAAAACCAAGAAATCAGTCGCAAGTGCATAGTAACCCAGTAATGTTTCCTTTCCTTTTCTCCTTTTGCTTGTGATTAATTATATTGAATGTTTCAGAAATATATGGAGGTGTAAGGCGTGTAGAGAGAGAGCAAGAGAGAGAACCCAAGCAGCGGACAACTTCTCCACTCAGATCCGATAGACAGGCGTGCTGGGATGGCAAACGAAGCGGGTCGGGTGGAGAGGGAAACCAACTATTGTACTTTCAAATTGTCCAAGCCCTGAACCGCGGCAGCTCCGCAGGGGTGGCTGTCAACGCCGCGAGCGAGGGTTCCGGGAGCAGCGCGCGGCCTCGCCGGGGCGGCCGCAGGTAGCATGGTGCGCGGCGGCGGCGGCCGCGGGCGGGATCCGGGCGGGAGGCGGCGGCGACGGCCCCTGGGGCTCAGAGGTGGCGGCGGCTGCGGCGGCAACGGCGGGGGCCCGGGGAGCGCAGGGGAGCGGGCGCCGTGGGCGCCGCGGCCATGGCCAAGGGGCGGCGGAGAGACCCCGAGCTGCTTCTGCCGTTCGCGAGCAGGAGCCGCTCCAGTGTTGGGTTGGGCTCTCAGGAGCACCCCAGAGGGGAGGAGGGAGGGAGGGAGAGAGGAAGGGAAGGACCAGCGAGGGAGGGGAGAGGGGGTATGGCTGCGGGGGGCGGGGGGAGCTCGGGGGCGGGGAAGGAAACTGCTGGAGCAACAACCCTGAGCGACCTCAATAACTTTCAATTTCAAGAGGGAAAGAGGGAGCTGGAAAAGTACAGGCGTTACGATTTGGCAGAGGGACGGGAAGAGGCGCCTAAGGGGTCCCGGGTCTGCAGCGGAGCATCTCTGGACACTGCAAAGAAGGCGGGAGAACATGAGCCGGGGACAGTGGGGGAGGCACTGCGCGCCGAGAGGAGCCCCTCAAAAGGGCAGCTCTCCCGGGGAGAGGTGGGCGCGCTCCGGCTGGGAGTGTTAGGACCGAAGGTCCAGCGGGGCACGAGACCCCCGCCCCCACTCCCGAGTCCCGCTGATCGCCTCCACCTCAGGCTGGGCGCACGCGGCTGGCGGTGGCCTTGCGCCCCTGCGCCCCTGTGCTACCAACCCCGGCGCCGGCGCGCTACGGCTGGATCTTGGGCAGCTCGCCCGTCGCCCCCTTGGCAGATCGCTGGAGGGTTTCTGGCTGCGGACTCCTGTTCAGTTTCCTGAGCCCCTCCTGTGTGGCTTTTCTCCTTTTCTTTCAATAAAAGTAACTGCACTTGGGCGCTGGGCGGGTGGTCTGGAGGAAGCTCAGTGGGCGCTGAGGGTCAGCTCGGCCGCAGGTTACCTGCCTGGAGAGGGGAGGCTCCGGAGGTGTGTGCGCTCGGGACTGTCCCATTGGAAATTCAATTGTGCTGCGGCTGACTTCCAAACTGAGCCTTTGCTGCGGCTCTGGAAGAGTCCTCCTTCGCTCAGGCAGTTCCCTCCGTAGTCAGCTTGCTTCCGCTGGGCGGTTTCTGTCTCACCCTCTGTCTCCCTATCTTCCTGAGAGAATCTGTTGTACAATTTGGTTTCTTATCTAGGGGACTGGGAATGATATTTGGAAAGATTTTTCCCAGTCTTGGGGGAGGCAGGGAGGGCCCAGTACTTCCTTCTGTTCCCAGAGCAAGTGGGGGCCCCCTGGCAGCGGAAAATAAGATTCAGTGGTCAACCAGGGGGTGGGACCACAGAGGGCAGGCAGTTCTGAGCGATGCGCACCCTACTATTAGTTAATGGTAAGCTTCCCACCTCTTTTCTCCGTTAGTACAAGTCGATGGGCTTCCAGGAGTTGTTGAAGAAGTATTCAGTTGAAAGGCACAAGCCCCTCCAAATGATTTTCATATAAACTTGTCCTATGTGTTGTATGTGACAGAATATCTGAAGGAGTACATTCTGTAGCACTCCAGTTTTACACAGCCCCAAACTGCCAAGGTCATTTTGAAACAGTCCCTGATTCATAGACACCTTGTTAATTCTTATGCTCAAATAATTTGGGTTTAGAAAATAGCGAAAGCCTTTCTGGGAAAAGACATAAGATTTGTATTTCTCTCTCTTTCTTCCATTTGTAACCCATGTTGCTGGATTGCCTTCAATTTATGTGTTGATAAATGAGAGGAGAAAAAAAGGTTATTGCCCCTATCCATCCCACTTTACACATTTGCAGTGCTTTAAATTGTTGTATGACTCTGAAGTCTTCAATGATGTAGTTGTTATACATCCCCAAAGTGAGGACTTGGGGGATGAAATGGCCTGGATGTGAAAGGAAGAGAACATGCAGTATGCATTCTTGTCAAAGTGCTAAAAATTAAAATCTGAGAGACTGGTCTTTCCATGCTAATCTCTTAATTGAATGTCATTTATTACCTTGCATACTTGTATTGGAATTTTGAAGGTAGGAAAAGTTTTCTTTAGATTTGACATTATGGGGAAGACAATAACCCCATCAAGATTATGATTTTGGGCTTGTTTTCAAGAATTCCCATTTGCAACATGCCTCTTTCTATGGTGAAACTGTCTTTTCGGTACATCACACACACACACACGCTCCCCTCCTTTATCTGCTGCGTAATGTCCAGTTGCAAATGACTGAATTTATCACTTTGAACCAGAAAAGTTACAGATAACAGGACAATTCCAATAATGATTATCCAAAAAAGAAGCTACTCTATTTTCTGTGCCTGTCCCTGTCAGTTGCTTTCCCTCTTACTTAATACCTCAGATTTTGAATATCTGCACCATAAAGCATGGGGGATTTAAAGGCTGTGGGAGGCTCCCTTTGAAAAGGACTCCAGAGAGGGCCTGTCTAATCCGGGATACTTGAGCTGGATGGGGTGAGATTGCAAGAGGGATGTACAAAACCAATTTGGTGAACAACTTCAGGGAAATGAACACGAAGAAAGACATTTACTTTTCACTGTGTGTTGTGCAGACGTATGTTAGTTTGGATGAGAACAGGAAGGGCAGTGTAAATAAATAAACACGGTGAGAAGCTAGAGTCCTTGAGCCATCCCAAGAAAGAAGTCCTAGATGCAGTGGGCAGGAAAAGCTTGTCAAGGAATAAGTGCTCTTCTGAGGAAACATAAGGAAAACATTAAATAAACGGCGAGTGTATTCTTTCTCTCTTGACACTGTGCTTCAGAATAACGTTTTCCTGATCCATGTTACCGTACTATTAAATGTGTGTTTACTTGCTTGGCTGAGGCTTGCATTCCCTCAACTGTCCTAGATGCTTATAGAAAGCATGCCATGGCCTATTTTGTGCAATGTATTACTTTTTTTTTTTAATCAAGAAAACAACACTCACGGAAGCCCGTGGCTGGCAATGGATTCCAGGGCCTGGGCCTAAAGCAAGTTAAAAACTATAGGCTCACCATAGAAGTCAACATTTGCTTGTTATTTTTCTCCAGAAAACATGAAAGTCCCAGGGAGTTTGGATAACCAGGAGTTTAAGAGTTGGGCCAGGAGACTAGAATCATTTTGGACAAAGAGAGGAGATTAAACACATCCAGACTAGTTCCTGCAACTTCTCGTCTCTCTTTTACCACCTCCCCCACCAGGCTGTGACAACAGTAATAAGTTATTTTTGTCCATTGCAGCAGTGGCACTTTAAGGAAAGAAAATGATTGTCATATTGTTGAATCTATACTGCAAATATGTGAAAGGGAGTGTGCTCCAGAAAGAGAGAGCAAGCCCAATAGCTTAGAAAGGGGTATAACTAGTAGTGATGAGAGATGTTTGGCAAAGTTCAGGCTGACATCAGTCATTATACCACAGAGCTAACATGCAGATCCTGAAAATGCTCAGCTCTCCAGTTACTCAGATCTGGAGGCATCTGAGTGAGTGAGTCAAACAGGGTACTGCTGGCGGGATCCATGTAACTGACGCAGCTAGAAGTCATCCCTGAAATATAAAGCAGACGGCAGTATTTAAAAACCATTAAAATTAGTAGATGAAAGACAACTACTATTTTTAGAGAGAGAAATAAAGGAGACAGAATTATTATAGCAATTTTAAAAATGATTAAATGGTTATGTAACATTAAGAAAATCAAGGCCCATGATGGATTACTTTCTGTCAACAAGAAAGAATGTTCTTCCTCTCAGATAAAATTATGGGACACATGAAATTATGGTGAGCACTGTTTGGTGTGCGTATTTTTAAAAACTCCTTTCTTTCACAGTTAATAACTGGGGTCATATAAAAGTGAATATCCAGTAGTATTTAATATGAAGAATTTAACGCCTCAGAAAATTTTGTTTGATTATAGATCTTGGATATTAAAAGAGGATGTGTGTTGCTTTGAAGGGACTAGATTAGCAATCTAGGAAATCAAGGTGAGTCTTTGTTCTCTGTTACTGTGTTTCAGGTTTCTTCATCTGAAAAATGAGGAAATTCAACTAAATGATCTCCAAAATCCCTTTTAGCTCTGAAAATAATGGCAATATATGAAAAAGAAAGACAGATTTGTAATTGCAAATGTCAAAGCTATTTCTAGTTGTGTGACATCACAGCTTTCACTTACAGAATTGTTTTTAATTGAAAGGGTCCAGATTTAGAAATCTGCTTTCAAACTTGTTGACTTTCTGGAAAAATCTAACCCATTACAAGAATCTTAGATGACTCTGGTCTAGGCAAATCTGTCCAGGATGAGCTCCATCTTTCTAGATGTCTCTGAACTGTGGGGACAGGAACAACACACTTTAAACCTCAGATTCTGGGCAGTTTCCTAGAGAGAGCGAGGAAAAGGACTTCTGCACCTCATGGAGGTACCCCTCAATTTCAGTTTGTTTCCAGGAATCGTAGATGGGGAAGGAACATGGATTTCATTGAGTGAGGACTTTCCTTTTTATTTCATGGTATTTCTATTCGTGTCTTTGGATGAGGAGTTGTATCCATGTCTCTTTTGTCCCAGGAAACTCTTCCTAAGGTCAACAGTGAGGCTTGAGTGGCTGTGGTCACAGCTTTAGGTTAAGAGATAACTCTCAAAGACATTGAAGTATTGCAAAATGTAGAATGCATGGCTAAATGAGGGATAATTTATAATAAAATAAGCAATTTTTTTGCAGTTGCTTTTGCATGTATTATCTCAAAACAGTCTCAAAACACCTTGTTGCATAGATAAGACAACTGAAGCCAGAAAGGTAAAGTTATTAGCTTAAACTTATATAGAAACTATTCTTGTGATTTTATATTACCCCACCATCTACTTTCTCTACCCTCCCTGACCACTAGGGTGTTGGCTTCTGTGCACTAGTTAGCAGAGCCTTCTCCCTCTGGTTTCTGGTTGAGTTCAGTCAGTGGGGGCACCAACAGGAGATCAGAACATGGGAAGAAAGTGTGATCCTGCTCTGGCAACCTTCTCGAGGTGGCCGTATCCCTCGGAGTGAATCCAGCTCTACCAAGCAGCCCCTCTGCCATGACTCTAGCTTCCTACCAGCCTTCAATAACACCTCTACTCTCGGAGCCTCTTTAGGCCTGTGGGTGGAACTGGCTTCCCACACTTCCTAGTCCCTGGGGTGCCTCAGCATCTCCTGTTGTTTCCCTCAACGCTGCACTGTTATAAACAGTCCTTTTGTTAAAATATCTCCCCCAAATCCTTGCTGGGTCCCTAAGTGACACATAAGTGTCAGAGCCAGGACTGGAAACCAGGCTGTCTGATTTGAAGCCAGTGCTTTTTCCACCATGTCATCTGGCCTTTCCAGGGAAATGCGCTAATTAAAGCTGAGTTGAGTGAAGAGGGGGTGGTCAGGGGAGGCTGAAGGGTTACAAACTAGGAAGGCTTATCAAAAGGGTTGGGCACATAACAGACTGGAGAGCAAGGTCATGGGCTAAACCAGAGTGAATGGCTAGAATCAGAATGGCAAGGAGGAAAGCAAAGTTCATGTTCAAACTTATAACCAGGCATCAGAAACAAAGTGATAAACAGGAAAAGAAGGAGCAGCAGTCATGATACAGCAGCAGCAAAAGATGACATTGATTTTAAAGGCTGTTTTGGCTAAGTCACTTTTTATTTATTTATTTTTTCCTGCTAGGTCTAAAACCAGTCTTGCACAATCCATAGGTGGGTAGGGGTACCTGATTGGAAAGAGTAGTGAAGGGTGGCAGCTAAGGTAAATCAGTCATCCATTCATACCACAGATGCTTGTTGATGCTGCGTACTAAAGGTGACTCCAGGCTAGGCAACGAGGCAGAGTTTTAGGCATGGTCATTAAGAAGAGAATATTGACGGGATGACGTTATAGGTTGTATTGGTGCTCTGGTTAGAAGCAATGTTATAGTTTATGACAGAAATATAATGGCATATAGAGGCACATAAGGGCATGCTCAACAACAAGGTTTAGGCAACATCTCTTCAAAGCAGCTATATTAAAAAAAACATCCTCTGTCTGGCCCAGTGGTGCAGTGGTTAAGTGTACATGTTCTGCTTTGGCGGCCCAGGGTTCGCTGGTTTGGATCCCGGGTGTGGACATGGCACTGCTTGGCAAACCATGCTGTGGTAGGCGCCCCACATATAAAATAGAGGAAGATGGGCATGGATGTTATCTCAGGGCCAGTCTTCTTCAGCAAAAAGAGGAGGATTGATGGCAGATGCTAGCTCAGGGCGAATCTTCCTAAAAAAGAACAATAACAACAACAAAATACCATCCTCTCTGCGTCTACATACTTACTTATCATTTATGATTTACAACTTTTAGTATTGATGCATTTGGGTAGCTACTTTTGGTCAACTGGTTGCTCTTATTTCAGCATTCACTGAACATGTGGCAAATACTCTGCTAGGCTCTAGAGATAGAAAACTATGAAGACTAGGGCCCTGCCCTCAAGGAAAACACCCTCAGGGAGGGAGGCAGGCACAGGAACGTTTAAAGCTTTCATGAGATAAATGCTCTGCGATAAGGGCTATGTGGTATGTTGTGGGAAGAGGAAAGAGGAACAATGCTTTGGGTGTGGGGAGAGATAAATTCTGTGTCTAAGATGTACAGCATTTAAAGGACTGTTGGTGAGTCTTAATGTGGATAAGGAAGGATTCTCTCCTTTGCTTAGACTGGCCCTGATTCAGAGGTGGAGGGATAAGCTCTTCTTCTATCTTGTTTTGTGGAGGTCAGTGGTCATGGTTGGCTGCCTGCTTGCTAGGGAGGCAGCCATACTCCAGGAGTGGAATCAGGCCTCCTCCTCCAGCGATTCAACGTGGCTCAGTATTGACCCTGTGGGAGTATTGTTAATGGCTGATACATGTGCGGGTGTCTATGTAGGTTAATAATTTGACCAGTTTACTGTAGCTACACTGTGAGTAGATGGCTGTCATGTGAGAAAAATGACGTTTCATTTCTCCTATTTTCTACAAGTGTTTGAGTATATTTAGAGTAACCAACAAAGAAGTGAGGGTCAGCTTTCCTCTGGCTGGCTGCTCTCAGTCTCTTGCCCCACCCCCATGCTCCACCATTCCGCACGCATTCTGGTATTCCTCTGCAACATGTTCTCCCAAGACAGTGTTTTGTGCACCCAACCTTACCCAAAGTCCCCTGCTGAGTGTCAGCCGTTGGGCTGGCTAACTGCCCACGTTAGAAGCTCCCTCCTCAGAAAGCTAAGTCTAGCTCACATATTAGTGATAAAGGGTTCACTTAGCTCTGCCTTTCCCTCCTTCTTTGCTCTCCCATGTCATCCTTTCTTTCTAGAAATATATTTTGATTTACATTGGCCTGTGGGGCATATCCAAGAGGTAGGAAATTTCAAGCCGTTATGAGGAATAGAGAAGCTCCTGGTTGGTTGGCTGACATTTTGATGCTAGCTTACTTGCCACTTTTTCCAATTTGGCAGGTGGTATTCTATATTTATAGGTGAGATTGCCTCAGTGAGAAGGATTTTGCAAGAAGATGGAGGGAAACAAAAGACTTTCCTCCCAGGGAGCTTGTATCTGTTACATGTTGCTGTATAACCAACCACCCTTAAACTTAGTGGCTTAAAATGTCAACTATGGCTTCTCACGATTTGAGGGTTGACTGGTTCTCCTGCTGGTCTGCCTTCATGTGCTTCACTCATACGCTACTTTTAGCTGTCAGGTCACTGGGGCTGGGCTCAACTGAGAAGGCAGAGAACGTAAGCCTCTCTCCCCAGGTGGTTTTTCATCCTGATTGTGGCAGATCTCTGAGTTCTAGATGCATGAAAGGGGAAGTCGCAAGGCCCTTTGGAAGTCCTCTAGTGTCATTTCCCCTACATTCTGTTGGTCAAAGTGAGTTACAGGGCCAGCTCAGATTCCAGAGTTTACCCTATAGACTCCATCTTCTGATATGAGGAGCTGCAAAGAATTATTGGCTGTTTTTAATCCATCACAGAGCAAATGAACAGGTTATTGACATCTGCATAAAGTCAAGCTTTCGAAGCCTTTGGCGGGTTAGAAAACAGACACTGAATTGAAACAAGAAAGGTAAAATGAAGTTTACCTATAGTCTATCTGTAAAGAATGTTCTGGTTCTAGATTAGTTCTTTCTCTGGGTTAAGTTTCAATTTTAGTCTTGAGGCCTCAGAATATCAAATCAGCACAAAGTTCCAGGCCACTTTTGGGACAAACTTTTGGCCTTAAGCACATAGGTAGAGACTATTATGATTTAGAACTGATAGAGAAAAATCGTTGGGGCATTCTGATCTTGGGGGAAGTCACAGGCCTTCTCCTATACAGAGGAAACTTCAGGCTATTATTTTCTTTCCTTTCTCTCTTGTCTCAAGAGCGAAGACAGCATTACTTAAGATTTGTGACTATGACATAGAAGACTCCTCTTTAAAAAAAACCCACTGTGTAAATGCTTTCTTGCTGGGAGGACTTCCTTTTGTTTACTAAAATTGACAGAAGGACTTATCATTTTAGTGCACAGGGATGTGAAGCTGCTATCTTAATTCCGTAGTTGTAAGATTCAATGAAATAGATACAATCATTTTGCTCTACAAAATGGATTTACCCTCAGGGTTTAGCAAAGGAGGCAGATAAACTAATGGATTTCCTCTCTTGGTGTTAATTGATTCTCTGACTTACTTAAGAATGATACATTGATTTTGCGTGACTTAATGGTGAATTTTTATTATTTGCGGTCATAAGAATCAATACTTTTTTTTAGTAACATTGTCAATTACATAAAATATGGTGTCTTTCATGTTTTTGTTAAAGATACATGGAATAATAATTAGAAATTCAGAGCCAGCCTGGCTTTTAATAGGTAAGTAATAACTTGAAGATGTCTCCCCCAATAATTATATTCATATGTATAGCTTGCTTTCCTCTTTCTCTATGTGTGTGTATGTGTATATATATTTTTCATCTATTTTCATTGCTGAAATTATTCACATCGTTATGTATACTACTGAAAGCATCACAATTAGAAATTTATCTTAAATGCAAAGATTCCCAAGAAAGTTAAGAATGAGTGAATTATTTTAATTAGATTGTTTTCTTCTTAACAGATCTCTGACATTTGGCAAGGGGAGAAGGTCTGACCTGGGCAGGGCATTATGGATGTGAGTATGTGGGAGACGTGTCTCATATGGATGCTGAGTAACTGTAGGAGGTGGAACATGAGCTACAGGAAAAAGCAGCAGCAGAAGGGAAAGTGTGAGTTTCAAGGATGAACTTAGTGTTCTACGGAGGGCCTGATGAAGTCTTAATAAAAATTTTAATTAGACGCCTGATTGCAACCCCCTTAACAATCTCCTTAACATAGAGTGAGATTGTGTAAAAGATTATACAATGGATTGTTCTAAAAATAACTTAAATTCCTTGACGTAAATCCACCTAAGAGTTGGCATGAGTTCCTATGAAATAGAAAAGAAGAGAAATTATCCAAAAAGTGCACTTGAAGATTGAAAGTAGATGAGTATATATTCTCAAAAATAAAAAAGTGAGGCAGAATATACTGTACTATTTTTATTCTTTGCCTGTTTTCCCTTTGAAATAAATTGTTGTTGAAATTGTGGCTAGTATCGATACTTGTTAGTGAAGATTGTATGAAAGAATTTTCTCTGATATGACCAACTTCTAAATGCTTCACTGGGGGAAACCCTCAGTGACAGCATAGATATTTTTGATTGGATAGTAGTACTCATACTATATTTTAATTTAAAGACTGCCCCAGATAATAAAAAGAATTTCGTTTAATTTACAGCCCTGAAGTTTAATTTTCTACATTGCTTAATTTGAAGATAACAGTTTTGAAAATGTCAAGCAGATGAATTTTTCATTCCATGGAAATTAGGCTGCTCTCCAACTACTCTATCCATTGAATCCACACTATTTATTGTTTGGGGTCAGGGCATCTATCACTCAAACCACAGCTCCATTGTTCTGCTTTGAGTCTCAATGTTGCCTTCTTGAATCCCTAGTAATATTAGTCTTGCCGTGGATTTGTTGAGAGACAAGAAATTTCAAAACTCTGAAACTTTCCTTTACATTTACAAGCAAAGTTGGAGGTCCAGATATAGAGTTTCACTGAGAGTCATGGTGTTGTGAGGAATCAGTACTTAAAAGATTTCCTTGTCAGAAGGAAGAGGAGGTGGAGAACCCTTCTGGAACTTGAGGAAAGAGAATGGGAGAGTAGGACAAAGAAGTCATAGTCTGGTCTCCTCTTGACAAAACTCCTCCCTATGCTGGTGGGACATACTATAGTAGTTCAAGGGCAGATCTAGTTGGGGGCCAGAGACATCTGGTACAGCACTCAAGTAGGGGTGAAAAGTGACCAAAGGAGGGCTCCCTGTAATGCCAGCGCTGACATGGCCTTGTGTGGAAGCCATCTCTCTTCACTATGCTTTCTGGACACAGGTAGAGATTTCATATCCCTGCCCCCTCTCCCTTTCAAGTTAGGTGTAGAATGTATAAGTTGAAAGAAATGAGAGCAGAAGTGTTGCTAAGTCACTTCAAGGTAAAAGCTTTAAGAGCCAGGGTCAGATTCACCACATTCTCTTTCTAGGGCTGTGATGATCATGCAAGCACATGGAAAAATGAATCCTTCATCAGACTAGGTCCCTGTGGGACGATGGTGAGCAGACCTCTCCCTCCCTCCCTATTGCTGCTGCTGCTGGGCAGACAGATAACAGGAGCAAGAAACACAACTTGGTAGTTACTGGGCTACCAAGATTTCCCTTTAGTTAGATTCGGTTTCCTTCAGTCAACATAGGTCCTAGCATATATAAACCAGGATATGTGTGCAGGAAGGGGATATATAAGGGAATAAAAATAGACAATTTCCATCAAAATAGCTAAGAGAAAAGTAATGGATAATTTACAGGGTAAGAGTCACTAGATCCTTGCTGATAATGGGCAAGATTGACTGAAAGATGGAGCAGCTGAATCCTCTGGAATAAGATATATTTGCTGTTGTTGAATTGATAAGTATTTAAAAGTTAAATACAAGAATGGATTCTTTTATTTTATGTCCATTGCCAAAGAATGATTACCTTTAATACCAAGTTCAAACACACGTATTTTAGAGAACTTGACGGGTTTGGTAGTTAATCCGATGTTTCTCACTTGGCAGATATTTCACTAGATGCCACAACTCCCTCTCTGTGAAGTGCACATTACTGATGTGATCATGACACTCTGCACCACCAACTCTAGGGTCCTTTACACACCATGCTCTATGGGTTACTGCACATCGATGGGAGAGGAGTACCACAGGGAAACCTGTTTGCACCTGAACTTGAGGTGCGAGAACATTGAAAGCATCCTTGAGAGACAAAAGTGTATACAGTTTTTAGAAGCCTGTTGGGGAGGGAATGTCCAGCCTTCTTTACAAGCTTTTAAAAATACAGAGCAACAAATTTCATTTCCCTCTGATGGTGAATTCTGCCAGCATAAGTTTTCTGTACTGAACCGAAATTTCAAAAGCCAGTTGGAATCTTTACCTAGAAACTGGTTACACTTCTGATATTTAACAAAAGTTTTAGTTTAATTTGACTTGCAAAATTCATAGAATTCTAGAACTGGAAGGACTCTTAGAGATCATCTAGTATATGTTATTTTATTTTGTATATGAGGAAGCTGAGACCTGAAAGATTAAATGACATGCCCAAGGCCATGCTGGCAAAACTGAGATTAAAACCCGCTCCATCTCATTACTAGGAGACTTTTGACCACAGCAGGATTCTTTTTAAAATTTCTTTTAATTGAAGTCTAGTTGACAAACAATATTGTTCGTCTCCGTATCAGGATTCTGAATGCTGTTTCATTCAGCATTGTGTTTCATTACTCGTGCTACTTTAGAAATCTGTATCCTTTTGTTTCATACCAATGGAACCTGAGAACAGCTCATTCATTCACTTACATTCATTCAACATTCCTTTAGTATCTTTTTTGGGCATTGTCTTTGATCCTCATTACCATTTTCAAATGAAGAACTCTCATAAAGTTTAAAATAATTATGAATTTATCCATTTCCTTGGGTTAAACACTTTGATTCTGCATCTTTTAATAATTCTTCAATGACTTTCATATACTTTTATTTGCAAAGTCTATAGTCAAGTGAATTCTGAATATAATAGAAGGAAGACTAATATTTCACCATTTACTTCTGTAACTGAAGCCTATATTTATTTTTTTTAATAGAGAACTCCAGTATGGATTTGCTATAAAGTGGCCCTGTTGGGTTTTTTTCAGTCATACTTAAGGAAAAAAATTATAATCTGCTCAAATAAATAAGGCAATGTGTTTATTCCATGTGTTAGCCTATACTTGTACTGCTGAAGCTTACTCATTTATTTTCAGATGAAATCAAGTGCTTCCTGACTGCCCATTAGTGAGAGTGCTAAGTGTCTACTATGTGGGCAATAAGCATAAATTTATTAAATGTTGTGAGAGTAACACCAAAGAAATGAAGGACACAGGTCTTCAGGAGCTCATAATTTAGTCATGAAGAAGATAATAAAGAAATATATCCATAATGAAAACATTATGCTATATGTACTTTCTTAGTCCTAGAAAAAAGTTACTCTTTAAACTACAGAGAAATGAGCAGAACCAGGGCAATTCAATCAAGGTACCAGTCTTTGAAGACCTGAGTCTTAAGCCAGATTTTGAAGCAAATTTGATGGAGATATAGGGAAAGAGCAGGTCAGATGCTGAAATTATTACTATTCAAAGGAAAGGCTTAGGCTCGAATTTTTCCTTCTCTTCTTTGAGGCCAATTGAATGACCCGTTCTGTGCATATACCCCTTGAGAATGTTCAGATCCACCTTCAGCAGCAATTCCTAAGGGCTCATGTTCCAGGCTCTGTGCGGGCACTATGGCACGTTGTCACATTTGTTAACCTCATAGTTCTTCCATCTAGGCAGTTTGACAGGTCCTTCTCAGTCTTCTCTGTCATGCTCTTACTCGCCACTGGAATCTAAAATATATAAATAATGTATGTTGGGGAGAGGAAGAGGGGGAAGGAAGGCGAGTAAGCGAGCACTGGTTCTAGCTCTGGCTTTATTCCCAAAGATGTCAGTTTAATAGGCCTTGCTACTCACATGTGGTCCACAGAGCAGCACCACAGACATCACCTTGTTAGAAATGCAGACTCTCATGCCCCACCCTAGACCTGCTGAATCACAATCTACTGAATCATTTTAACCATTTCCCCAGATGATTTGTATGCACATTAATGTTTGAGAAGCTGCTTCATGGTATAATCATTCCAGGGAGCTTTTAAAAGTACTGATGAATGAGCTGTATTTCAACACCATTAAATCAGGATCCCTGGTGATTGGGGTGTCTGTGTGGTTTAAACACTTCCCAGGAGGTTCTAGTGTGCCAACAGGGTTGAACGCACTTCTCTACTCTTTCCCAAATATTCCTTAAGATGAGAATCACCTAGAGCCCTTGTTAACAAAATAGATTCCAGAGTCTAGGTTTAGAATGTACTGAATCAGAAATTAGAATTTCCAGGCGAGACACCTGTTCATTTGTATATTTAACAAGTAAGCCAGGTGATGTTTATTAACAAAGAAGCATGGGAAACACTGGCAATCCTATGATGTTCCATTCCTTTCCTCTGGTGACCTTGTGGGAGCTCATTTTTGTCTCAGCGTCCCTATATCCTTTTACCAGGTGACAAGAGGGAGTGGACTCACAAAGCAGAGAGGCAAACATGGAAAAGAGAGAATGTGGGATGAGATATCACTTCCAAAATATCTGATAGGGTGGGAGCAGAGGTGGAGGTGGGACCCATCAACCTGGTCCTTTATCTTTATCAAGAGCCAGCGCAGCACGTAGATCAGTGAATGATTCTCAACAACTCTAAATCTCTTTGTTTGGGAAAGGGCTGGTGCTGAAAGGGAACATGGAGAGAAGATAACCAGAGTTTTTAGAGGAAGAGAGAGCAAATCAGAATGGTTAACTTGACTGAGGGTCTTAGAGTCCCATATGAAGGGAATGAGGAGATATTCTTCAGGATTGTGGGAAGCTATCCTGTGGATTCCCTTTACTCTTATTTCACCCCCAGATTGAGGAATACTGATTTCAAGAATGTTTGGTCTCTTTATTAGTAAATGTCACACAAAGGCAACAACACATTTCTATTACTGGTGTGGATTACGCTTATTGCATCTGTTCAAAGTATCTGCCACTTGACATAGAACATCAGGTTGGTTTGACAGATTAATTCTTTGTAAAATTACATTAGTTGTCATTCAAGACCTTGTATTGATTTATAGAATTATTCATACTGTTATTTTATATTTTGTAGTAGAAAAATAACATGTATTTATTTATTTATTTTTGCTGAGGAAGATTGGCCCTGAGCTAACATCTGTGCCAATCTTCCTCTATTTTGTATGTGGGTTGCTGCCACAGTGTGGCCGCTGATGAGTGGTGTAGATCCACACCTAGGAACTGAACCTGGGGCCACCAAAGTGGAGCGCAGTGTGCCAAATTTAACCACTAGGCCATGAGACCAGCCCCAATAATATGTATTTTAAAAATCTACATGGAGAAATGTGTGGATCTGCTAGGCACTACAGATAAAAAAAAAATTAGAGAATACAGCCCCTGCCTCTGAAGAGCTTAAAATTTATTGTGTGGGTGGGATTGGTTCACAGCTTGTGTGCACACAAAATAAACAACGACAGAGCAGAGCATATATTGAGAACCAAATGGGAGATGCAGACAGTAAGTGCTAAAGGAGCTGAGAGTGCTGTTTTGCTTTGGGGTTCTGTGCTTTGGGCTCTCCCTCTGAAAGCTGCCTGTGTGAACTAGGGGACAATTTTCCATCTCATCACCCATTCTCACTTATAACTTTAACAATTGTTTGACTGCTCTGAATATTAGCTAGCTGGATGCAAATGATTTCTGAATGTCCCCTGGTGCTAAACTTAAAGGTACTTCAGAGACACAATGAGTTATCTTATCAAGTTTGAATATCTAAGGAAATTACATGACCCTAAGATAATTAGCCTTCGAAATATGCACCTAACTGGACATTTGGCAGATAACTATTGTCCTGCTTTCTCATTCTAGCAAGGGGTTGTGATTTCCCAACAAAGGCAGAAGAGTTGCAAAACAGCAGGACTTTGCTACAGTTAGTAATTAATGAGGTGCTAAAAGTGCCAGAGCAGAGGCTTCCAGACGCAGTGTGTGACTCAAAGGGATCAGAAGCACCCAGAATTTCAAACAAGAGTGTCACTTAAATAAACAGAAAGTCAAGTGATCCAGTCTGTGGAATGGGAAATGGTCTATTGACATCAGAAGCCCTCTCACAACTGTGTAATACAATATAATAAGGATTACTCACTACATTTTGCAACTTGTGAAAAACTGAAGTGTTTTTTCTCAGTCCTGCAGAAAGTGAGCAATTATTTGCTCTGCGGTGTTCAAGCAAGTCAAAATAAACTCTTAATGCGCCACAGTGTTCAAATAAATGACCCAGTCTGTTATAGGTTCCTGCCAGTGTGACTTTGCCTCTTTAATGTATATTAATCAATCAAGTTAATTATTAATTACTAGTAGACAACCCAAAGTACTTTGCTAATCAACTAATAGCTGGTGACCCAAGGCCTGATGAGAGCTTTCTTTACTGGGAGGAGTATTACTGAGAGAGAATGACATCAGGGGTCATTTTGGACCATGAGAGCTGCCTAAAAATGGAAAGTGTTTTCCAGCAGCGTAGAATTCCTGCATAAATTCAGATGAGTGTTAAGGTATTTTCAAATTAAGATTTATGGTTTCTTTTCTCATATTATTTCCAAGTTTCTTTATGTATAGTATTTAAATTTTAGGGTGTTAGGTAATAAAATAACACAGTAATAGGGTCTTCCAACATAGGATAGCAGAAGCTCATTAAAAAATATATACCTATATCCATAACTGTATCTACATATGTATACATATGTATACATATATATATACTTTATGTAAGTTTCCTGCTAGAATGGAAAATGACAAGATCTAATGTAATTTGATTATCCTAGCATAAGTGTTATTCCTATGAGGGATTTCATAAATCTATTATTGATATATGGTATTTAATGCTTCAGGGACCTTGAGAGAATTTTTGTGTTGAATCAGTCTACCTGAGATCTAGAATGCAAAACATGTGAAAGAAATCTCTTAAATGCATTCAAGTGTTAAGGTTTTCCTTTTTGCAATATGAAATGGACACATGCATATCTTGCCATAAAAGAATATATCATGTTTGCGCATTTACAGATGAATGTATATTCATTATATATGTGAAAAGCTGAACCTCATTGAAGTTGCTTAGTGAACTTTAATTGTAGAAATAAAGGCTTCATGATAGGTTTATCTGATTTGATAGCATTTATTAAATGCTAGCTCATTAATAAACACTACCTGCCTCATACTAAAGTTGTTAGTGTGAATCTGGAATTTTAATACTTTAAATCACAGAGCCAGTATTTAATGATTTGACTTTAGAGATGTCTGGTTCTAGTATCAGTAGGTGAATGAGTTAAAAATATAAATCAGTAGTTTGCTCAACAGAAAGATTTCAGCTCTATCTATTAAGAAAGACTATATTGCTTTTGCTATTGTTTTTAAAGGAAACTTGTAGATTTTGTGAGGGAGGAGAAGTATTGTAGCAGGACCTTTCCATGTTTTAAAATGTGTTTTGAAAAAGAATTCACTGGATCAAGTCTTTTCCTCCAACATACTCTAGAGGGAGTCAAATCTAAGAAAGTTATGTTTAATGCATTTCAACTGCTATTGGTTCCTTTTAGAAATTCCTTTTCTTGGTGACAACGTCGTTTTGACCCTCTTAATAAGGACCTAGTCTAGGAGTTGGTTAGAACCTGGAGTTAATGAGGCAAAAGTAGAGACTGACTCCCTGTGTGAACCAATTAGCATCTTACAGAGAAAATACCCTCTCCCTTGGTCACAGACTGTGAACCAATGCATATTTTGTCATGAATGGGGAAAGGGTGAGAGGTAGTATGTGGAGTAAGACAGTATTTATGGACCAGGGAAAATCCTTCCTCCTGGACTGGAATAATAAACTCCACTGTAGGTCTCAACACTGCCGTTAATTATCTGTCTGAACTTGGAAATGCCATTTATCCTCTCTGAAATTCAGTTTTTCAATTCTGCCAAAATAGAGGGTTGAGCTAGAAGGTCCTAGATCTAAATTTTATGATATTATTTCAACAGAAGATAGTTTATGGTTTGTATAAAAGCGTGTCTTGAAAATGTGAATATGAGCCAGTAGTTCCTAGAAAAATCGTGGAAGTCTAGCATTTTGTTCTCAATCTACTTATACCATCACTAAACATACACAACTGGGCACGTTCTTCCCCTAAACACTTCTTCGACTTTTTTCACGTTTGCTCCTTTTATTGCGCTTTTTCTTTCACTTGGAATTTCTTCAGCTTCCATCTATAATTATAGAAATCCTACACGTTTTTCAAGGCCCGACTCTGCTGGTGTGTGTGCTCCCTGAAAAATGCCTTGTCCCTCCTCAACACGATAGGAATGATTTCTGCTTCCTCTGGACTTTCCTGGCATTTTGCTTTATTTTTTCTTTTCACGTTATCATTTTCTGCTCTGCATCATGGTTCTTTTTTAGACATGTCTTACCTCTTCAACAAATCGAGCTCCGGAAGGGTAGGGATCAAGTGATCCAAACTTTACATTCTCCATTTTAAGCAGCATGGCTTGCTCATAGGAGATGCTCAACAAAAATTTGCTGATGGAATGAATAAAAGAATGCTACTGAAAAAAGAACACCTAGTTTTTGAAAAATTAAGTGGACATAGAGTCTGTTTTAGCGAGATCCCTGATTGCTGTTCCTCAGGCTTCACACTTCAATGCTGAGACAGCGCTTATGTTTGTGAGGAACTAGTTTTAGGAAATTTTCTTTTTAGGAACTGAGGGAGGAAAAAATATTTCCTATTTCTTTTTCTTTTATACTTTGCATATCTATTTCTAAGAAATCATGCAGCTTCAGTTTTTATCTCTGGCAACTGTAAGTTGGTATCCACTCAGAGCAGATTTGGAGTGAATGTTTTGAAAGATTTGCATAACATTTTCACACAATCTCCTGTCATGTAACTCTTGGAGATGAGGAGTAGCTAGCGTTTTTCTCATCAGGAACCAACTTATTTCCGTATCACAACAGGATCAAATCTCCAAATAGACCCGAATGAGAAATTAGAAATTGCCACATTTAGTACAAGATAAGTATCAGGATTTTGCTTCACAGTTTCTTCATTATTACGGTAACTTTGATTTCTGTTATTATGCTTCCTTCCTATCTTCCTACTTTCATTTCTACGTTTTGTTTCTTCCTTACATCCCAAAGCTATAACAGGATTTATCTACTAGGTACCCAATACATATTTTATTTTCTTTGATTCTCACTGCTCTTTTCTCTTTACCAGGGTATGGAATTTTATCCAGGGAAAAGAGTGACATATATAGAATTTGTCTTTTTTTATTTTTATTTTTTTTTACTTAAAGTTACCTACCCTCTCAGTGGCCTTTTTCATCCCAAACTTTTCATCCTGTATTTTAGCTTTTCTGTATTTCTTTCTTCAAGTGGCTGCCATTTCACTCCTCATGGGTATCAGTTTACACTGTGGGATCTCCCCCCTGGGCAATTGCAAAGGCATTAATCCCTGTGGATAAAATGTCAAGTGGTGGGGTTGGGACTTTTGGACAGGAGGGCCTTGTGAATCATCATATCCTTCATATTATCATGCCAAGAACATATATGGCTCCATTAGGGGGTGTGGGCAGAGTGTCCTTCCTCCTACCCCATGTTGAATCTCTTCCACTTAGGTGTGGCTTCCTCACCTCTCAGCTCAGCTCAGCTCAGGGCTGAAGGCTGAGATCTATCTGGGTGGCTTAACTTTTCTCTTTTTCCCCCTCTTTGTGTCCCCTCTGGACTGCTGTGATGCCTGGGGTGAGAAGACCTTATCCCCATCTAAAGATATATCTGAAAATTGTATCTTAATGGAAGTATATCAGAGTAGGGTCATTGACCAATCACAGAGTCAGAAAGTATCAGAAAGATTGATGTTAAGGGCCAGATAAAAATATGGTGTTAGAGAGAGAAATGTCATTTGCAAAGCCTAGCAGTTCATGGCAGCCTGGAGTTTAGTTCTGTCCCTTGGATTTATGTTTAGTTAACTGCTTTTTTTGGAGTTCCATTAAACGGAGCAGTGTGGAGTGTGCAATATCTAACAGAAACCTTGACTACAGAGGCCTTGTAATAACTTGTCTTCTGGGTTAATTTCTAGGTTTTCATTGTAGAATTAAGAAGTCTTCATATAAAGTCAAACTACTGAATGACAGAAAACAAAACATTTTTATCTTTTACAATGAAACTCTGAACAGAATTGCATAATAGAGATAATTAGCAGCATGTATGATTTTAGAGTCATAGTTTCTGTATCTTTGACAATTTCAGGTGTGCCTTTAAATTACAGAGGAGTGGTTTGAGTATTAAAGCCAGTGTGGCTCTACTGAGGAGCAGCTGACTCTGCCCTTACAACGTGGTTCGTATCATTCTTTTCTGTTAGCTTCAGAGCTGACTTCAATTTCAGGCTGGTTCCTTATGCTGTTGATAATGATGTAAGTGGTGGTAAAATGTAACATACATATGGCCAATATTAATAAAGTGGACATAAATTTTACAAGGTTATTATAGAATTGATCTACACTTAGTATTTCAGAATTTTAGATTACGCCGTCTCTCTTCCTTCTTGCCTTCCTTTCTTCCTTCTTGGTTTGTTTCCTTTTCTTTTAATGGCTGGAAAGTGTGGATTAACTGATGAATTGATGTGTTTATGTGCACTGAAGCTCCTAAAATGAATAACTGATAATGCTAGTGCTTGAATATCTTGGAATGAAGACACTAATGCCCTAACACTTTCAGAGTCTAGAACTAAACACATCATAGCTATTGTGTTTATCTACAAAGACGTATAAGGCCAGCACCAAGATCATTCCTTGGAAAAAATGTTAGTGCCAGAAGAGTAGACTACACGGTAACTTATGGGCTACTTATAGCTATGAAAATGTTTCTGGTATTTGCTGACTTTATCTGGATGTATGTTTTTTATTCTTCATATTTTATGTGTTTTTGGGTGTAGTTCAAATCAAGGACAGACATAAAAGCACAGAACAAAATTAAATAAATATCTTTTCTTTTAACTGCAAAATTTCCTGAGCATAAATGGTAAGGACTTTGAAGGCATATGTACATTTCTATAGTGCAATAATTATCTCAGACATTTAGATATGACTTTGGAAAACCCACTGAAGATCCTTGAACTAGAGAGGGGAAAAAAGATTAGATTTTATTTATAATAATGCAGAAAAATATGGAAAAGTTTGCAGGGAAAAAAGTTATGTTGTGGCAGAGGCACAGAAATCTGAAACTTATCTTAATCGTAATGAACTCTCACAAAAGTCTTATCTGAATTATTACTAGTGGGTTTCTCTTGTTGCCTTTATGCTTCTGTTCAGTCTTGTGCCAAGATTTTAAAAAATGTGAAAAAACATGGAGAAGTGAAGCTCTCAAAGGAGCTTCTCCATAAGCAAAAGGATTTACACTCTTCTTCCGCTTTTCGTCTTCCCATCCCACCAAAAAAATCTCAATGCCACAGTTTTTTCCATGATTTAGAAAATGATACATTTTATTTTGATTTTATTGAGGTCGTAGTAGTTTATAACATTGTGAAATTTTAGTTGTACATTATTTTTTGTCAGTCACTATATATATGTGCCCCTTCACTCCTTGTGCCCACCTTCCAACCTCCCTCCCCTCTGGTAACCGCTAATCTGTTCTCTTTGTCCATGTGTTAGTTTATCTTCCACATATGAGTGAAAACACGCGGTGTTTGTCTTTCTCTGTCTGGCTTATTTTGCATAACATCATACCCTCAAGGCCCATCCGTGTTGTTGTGAATGGGACAATTTTGTCTTTTTTATGGCTGAGTAGTATTCCATTGTATATATACACCACATCTTCTTTATCCATTCACCAGTCGATGGGCACTTGAGTTGCTTCCACTTTTTGGCTGTTGTGAATAATGCTGCATTGAGCATAGGGGTGCATAAGTCTCTTTGAATGGTAGACTTCAAGTTCTTTGGATAAACAACCAGTAGCGCAATAGCTGGGTCATATGGTATTTTGATTTTTAATTTTTTGAGAACTCTCCATACTGTTTTCCTTAGTGGCTGTACCAGTTTGCATGCCTACCAGCAGTGTAGGAGCGTCCCCTTTTCTCCACATCCTCTCCAACATTTGTTATTTTTGGTGTTGGTGATTATAGCCATTCCTACTGTGTAAGGTGACACGTTAGTGTAGTTCTGATTTGCATTTCTCTAACAATTAGTGATACTGAAGACCTTTTCATGTGCCTATAAGCCATCTGTGTATCTTCTTTGGAAAAATGTCTGTTCATGTCCTCTGCCCATTACTTTTTTTATCAGGTTGTTTATTTTTTGTTTTTGAGCTGTGTGAGTTCTTTACATGTTTTGGAGATTAACCCCTTGTCAGAAATATGATTTGAAAATATTTAGAAAATGATACTTTTTTTTTATACTAGAAAACAAGGAAACAGAGTCATATTTCTACTGCTATAGATAACCTGGATGCCATTAAAAATAATTTAATGAGACATTTAGATTCAAACTTCCAGATTACTGAGCTCTGGTCATCAGATTCTATGCACAGACTCTCAGAATATTCATCTACATTCATCTATGCATTTTTGGGCTCTCTTTCTATTGACAACTGGAGACGCATTGCATTAGATGAAGGTGATATCTTAGTTTGTGCACTGCAAGGTCTCAGAACTGATGAGGAGTGTTTTGCCAATAAATATTTGGATATTGCTCTGTTTATTTGCTTTAATATTATGTAGCCTTGTCCCCTAATGGGGGAGTTAACCATTTAGCATAATTTAAATGTATTATCTTTTTTTTTATGCTTTCTGATTTTTATTCTTCCTTGGAGTCTCCTTTTATTTCTTTTGTGAACTATATTTTGGTTTTCACTTGTCCAGGAATTTGAAAAGTAAGCATACTGTTAATTACCAGTTAAGTAATTAGCTAGTAGAATTAAAACACTTTAAAAAATACTTGTTTATTTCTCTTATTATTGAAGATAAAATATATAAATAACTTTTATTTGTTTAGTTACTAATTTTTAATCTATAATTAATGTATTTACATAATTTAATATATCTGTGATGGGGTTAAATGTTGATACACCTTCCTTCATTCACTTGACCCTATCTGCTTCTTGGGGTCTTGGCTGCTTGCTCAGTGGAGATCTTTGGCAGTCACATTATGCTGTCACCTCATCCCCAAATATCACTTGCAGTCTCAAGTTCCCCAGTTAAGAAATCAGGCTTTATTGCATCTGATGACGGGGGAGCTGCACCAGCATCTAAACAAGGCTCAACTCAACTAAATGCATGCCAATTCTGTCTCTTCCCACTGGTTCTGCATTCGGATGAGCAGTTGTCATTGGGCATGAGATCTGCCTTTCCCAAAGACTATTCAGAGGCAATGAGTAACACAACTCAGAAGTTCACGGGAGTTAACTTGTGAGGAAAAAGTTGACCAATGAGGATTAAGAGATTAGAGAGAACTGATTCTAATCCACTCCCCATCCCACTCCCAACTGTTCCAAGTGGCCTGCCAGGACATGTCCACAGCCATGCTTTCCCATGAAGCTGGGCCAGCTCCATGCTGCCCCACATTGTTTCTGCTTTCCAGGAGTCCCTGCCCCACTTTCTTGTTTCTCCCACTCTTGCTGCCGTGAGAGTGCACCTCTCCTCCCAATGAAGCATTAAGATCCAAGATTTACCTTAGCCTCTGTTTTTTAAGGAAACCTGGCTTTTTTGACAGATATATATTTATTTTAAAATAAATCCCATATGCAATCGTGAAAATGTAGAAATAAAAAAAAAATTCTTCTTTCTCCATTTTTCCAGATTTCTAACAGACAATTTCATATATTTAGGGCAGACAATAATATATATCTTTTTTGCTTTGTGGAGTTTTTCCATAAATGGAATAATCTTGTATGCATTTACCTGAGATTTGATTTCTTCATAAAACTATGAATCTTGGACGTTAGTTTTATGCCAGTTCATAGTGTTCTATCTCATTCTTTTAAACACAGTGTTCCATATTATGAATGTACCATATTGATTTAACCCATTCCCTTTTTAACTCACACTTACGTGTTTCCAAATTTTTGCTGTTACAGATAATGCTGCAATAAATATTTTGTAAGTTGTTCTATGGGCCCATGTTCAAATATTTCTCTAAGATAAAGAAGTCCTATGAGTGAGATTGCTGGAGATGAATGTTATGCACATTGAAAATTTTACTAGCTACTCCTGAGTCCTACTTCTTCCATCATCCATACACATTTTTATGGTGATAAATTTCACCCATTGTCAAATTCAGTAGCACTGGATGGTATAAATATGCTAAGCTCATATGTGAGAAATAGCATTTGGTTTTAATTTGTATTTCCTTAATTAAGAAAGACAAATAGTTTTCTGTGTTTCCAATTTTACTGGCCACTAAAGTTTCTTCTAAAAGTTCCTGTTTTTACTCTTTCCTCATGATATCTTCTGGGCCTACCAGTATGGTGACCTACATGGAAACGATTTTACTCTCTTTAGCTCTTATTGTTACTGAGGTTCTGATCTTTTGCTAAATATTGACTTTTATACAAGATTATTATTAGCAAATAATTATTTTTTTTCTGGTTTCTCATTAGGTTTTATCATCAAATGAGGATTTCAACTTGATTCTATGCTTAAGGATTCAGCAATTACCCTGATTTTTAATATTATGATTGCCTGCTAAGTTCCTAATTTTGTTCATCACGTTGTTGCTCAAAACATTTTTTTTAATTTTGTTATTCTTTTATGAAACAAGTAGTTACATGCTATAAAAATGGAACTTCACGTGAGCAAAAAACCTTTTCATGTACATTAAAATTTTGATATAAAACCTTTTGAATACTTTTATAATATACTAGTAAAGATTTATATTTTTTCAAAAAATGGCTTAAATAATGCCTATTGTTTTGTAATCTGATTTTTCCACTTATCTACATAATGCAAACATTTTTTGAGTATGTCTAATTTTTTTTCATAAATGTTGCAAGGAAGGTATGTTTGTGAACCTTTGAATATCTTCAGTTGCCTTCACAGATGAATTATAACTTGGCTGAATATTAAACTATTGGGTCAAAAAGGTTGATCTCAATTCTTTTTTGTCAATTATTATAATATAAAAAAAGCTATGTCAGCTATTTTTCTTTATAGTCATCATATGAATTTTTTGTCTGGTCTATGTTTATTTTTATGGATTTATTCTGACATTTGATGTAACTTTTAAATCCTTTATCAGTTGAATTCTCTTTGTTTATTTGACTATTAGTTTTTTTCTAGATATTCTTTTTGCAGGACATTACAGCAAAGTGACTAACACTAAACTTTGAAGTCAAATGGCCTGGGTTGTAATTCTCTCTCTCTTTACTTTGTGACCTTGGGCTAGTCATTTTTTCCTCATTTTCTATATCTGTAAACATGAGGATGGATTATTAAGAGAATTAAGTGGGTCGAATGTATGTAAAGTGCTTTGAAAGATGGTCTGTGTCAACTATTGTTGCTTATTTAGATCTTTGTTACCTTGCCTACACATCCATCATTTGGTTTTTTATTTTTTCCATAGTATTTGGCAGGATATTTCAAGCATGTTCACTACATCACTGGTTTGATTTCTCATGGTATTAATACTGTCATTTATGTTTTCCAATATGGATTTTAATTCTGTTATTGCATTTTAGCTTAACAAAGCAATTCTTTCTTGTGTCATTTATAGCTTATTTTTTTGTGATTCTGCTGGCTCTTCATCTCACTTTTATAGCTTTCTCTTCTATTTTATAAATTTTCTATATTGTTGTTTATTAATTGACACCAAATGTACACATTTCAAATTTATTTTTTCTAAGTTCTCTTTCTCAGGTCTTAAATTGATGTAACTTTCTTGGGTTGCCATTACTCTATTTTTTTTTTTCCATAAGTCCAATCTTCTTTCTTTCCTTTTTATTTTATTTATTTATTTTTTTATTCACTCTTGGTATTTGCCAACACACTGGCTGTGTGTTTTGCTCTTTGGCTTCAGAGCCTGCTTACTTTCGTGATGGTAAAGTCTGCTTCTCAGACTAATGGCTATAGTGGCTGGTTGGTGCAGAGTTCTTTCCCAGTTCTCACTATCTGCAACTTTTTATCTAGTGTCATTATCTAATAGCTGATCTACTTTTACATTCCACTGCCTGCTATCTGCCATTTCGAGCACATAGGTACATTAAAACTGCAATTTTCAATATACCCTGCTTCCACAAATCTTGTCTCTACCTATGCGTGTGATGACTCGCTTGTAAGAAGTATACCTTCTAGAAATAAATGTGCTAGTATTATTGTGCCCACACTCTCTTCCCTGCTCTGTTCCATAGAGTTTGTGGGATTAGACTAGATGTAGAGAGGAAGGTCCAAATGGTGGGTTAGGAAGTGGAAGTAGGAGGAAGCCCTCTGCCTGCTTTAAAGACCTGCAGCCACCACTAGGGACATATGGGTACTCTCTCTGGATAGCACACTTCTGATCCGATGAGTTGTGATGAATTAGTTTCCTGTCTAAAACACCTACTAGATTACTTGACACATGGTAGGTACTCAATAAATGTATATGATACTGAACCTCTTAATCTCAAATTCATGTGCCTGATGCACATAGGCCAATCATTGAGACACTGGTGCTTGGAGATAGAGAAAGTTTTATTCAAACTGGCCAAAATGAGAAGGTGGGAGGAGAGGTTCTCTCAAATCCACCTTAAGAAAAGAAGAAAACAGGGGTTTGTTATAGTACTAAAAGGCTTGGGAGGAGGAGTTTTGGAGAAATAAAGGGGAAGTCCATATTTCTTTCACTCCAGATAAGGCCTTGGGCAGCCAGACTTCCTGGTGTCAGTGGCCACTGGGGGCTGGTTATCTGGTGGTTGTAACTTCCTTAAAGGCATTCTTTTTCTTCTGCAAAACAGGCTCATAAATCCTTGTGACCTTTCAGTCACCCCTTAAGTTAAGCAAGAAAACAGCAAATTAACAAATTATAATGATGCATGGGCTATGAAGCAAGCATTTGGGTTCAACAAATACATCTAACGGGGAATAAGGTTATGTTTTTCTTTTAGATAGGCACCTGAGCTAACATCTGTTGTCAATCTTTTCTTTCTTTCTTTCTTTCTTTCTTTCTTCTTCTTCTCCCCAAAGCCCCCCAGTACATAGTTATATATTCTAGTTGTGAGTGCCTCTGGCCATGCTATGTAGGACGCAGCCTCAGCATGGCCTGATGAGCGGTGCCTTGTCTGCACCCAGGTGCCATGTCTGAAACCCTGGGCTGCTGAAGCAGAGTGTGTGAATTTAACCACTCGGCCATGGGGCCAGCCCTGGGAATAAGATTATTTATCTAGGATTTATGTGGGTACTAACTTCTTTTCATCTGTGGCTGTGCTGGGAACAAAGTTGAAGGGTAACCATGTTCTTATCGAATATTTACAATAACCCTCAGGTACCAGGCTTCATATATTCTTTCCTCCTCTTTCTGGTGGGCAGTGCCACTGACTTTGCGTTTAGTGAGAATTCTTCCCAATGCTTCCTAAATTCTAGTATGAATTTACCATCAGCCTTATTTTCCAGTGTTATGTCATCTTTAAACTTATTTTGGATGAATAGTGAGAAGATTTATCAGAGACTTTCCACCTTTTCATACTAAATTATGTATGTTTGTTTTAGAAATATTGCTCTGGTATCACTAGGGTAGATGCACTGATGGAGAGCAGGGCTGAGGAAGCAAGAATAGTTAGTAGATTGCTTTCATGATTCTAACCCCAAATGACAAAGACTTGAACATTAGTAAAAGTATTACAGAGAAGAGGATAGATTCAGGAGATATTTGGGAGGTACAATAACAATGCTTAGCACTCAATTATATGTGATATCTGGGGGAGATTGGTGAATGAGAGGAAAGGGCCAACAATGAGTAACAGATTCTAACTTACGCTATTGATTCAATAACTTAGTGCAGGGGGCAGTAGATTCCAGGGCAGGAAATTAAAAAATTCAGTTTTTGACATGTTAAGCATGTGGTGTCTGCTGAATGTCCATTTGCAGATATTCAGAAGGTAGTTGTATCTATGGATCTGTAGTTTAGGAGATCAGTCAGGATGGAGATGGGTTTGGGAGTTCCTAGCATATGGAAGTAGTACTGGGGTGAATGGATGTGCTGTATATAAGGGGGCAGACGAGAGGGAAGGGCGAGACTGTAGGCAGGGAGAACAGTTAGAAAGTTGTAATAGTCCAGGAGAGAAATGATCACTGCTTTCTCCAGAACAGTAACAAAGCAAGTGGAGGGAAGGATCAAATTTCAGGGAGCTAATGGTGAATGCCCCATTAAGAACAAGGAAGGGAGGGAGGGAGGAAGAAATCATCTGCTGGGCCTGCAGCAAGTGGGATAGAGCATAGAGTCTAAGGAAAGATGAGAAAGTTTGGAATGGCTGACATGAGCAAACAGGAAGGAAGGGTCAGGTGAAACAGCGTAGACCAAGCCAAGGCCAGAAAGCAGAAATTTGTAGGGGCCACAATTTTCACAAGAAGTGATGTTCTCCTTATTTTCTGGGTGTTAAGAAGAAAGAAGGTGATTTGTTGCATTGATAAAGTTTGGAGGGTTTCTGGAGAGACACTGCAAAAGAACCAGGGACTGTGAACTGGTGAAAACATCATAAAAGTGTGAGACTATGGCGAACAGGCTGTGTACAGAAGCAACTGAAACTGTGTATGTTGGAGGTGGGGAAGGTAGTTAATGCTGTAGGAGAGAAAAGATGGGTAAGGCACCAGAGAGCTTAATTTGGTTGAAGACTGAGCAACTAACTTTTGCAAGATAAGCTTGGAGGAGGTAAGAGTTGCAATGAATGGTGAAAATTAGATGCTTGTATTTAGATTTCATTTACTTATTATCTTTCCATCTACGGCTGCTCCACATGTTAAGTGCAGCCCATATATAAATGGACATAAGGTGGCTCTACTGTCTGAAGCAAAGGACAATAGGATAGTGGTACATTCTAGGACTTGATCTTTCCATTTTTGTCCATGAGGCCTAGGATCACCTATACAAATCTGATGCAGATTTCTCAGTGGTAGTTTGTCTATGGCCCCATCCATCAGTATAATAATAATCTTGTGTCCAACAACAAAGCTGGCTGCCATAAGGAAGAACTCCATCCGTAAGTCAATCAGATGACTTTCCGATGCTATTTGGTTGCTGTAGGATGGGTCTTCAGCATCTATATTATCTCTCTATCCTGGCCATACTATCTGAAAATTTCCTTGGAATCACTTTTTAAAAAATGTACCCCTCATGATGGCAGTGAATTCACAAAAAGATGAGGGTGACTTAGCAGCTCCTTTACACAGGCGGCAAAGAGTGACCAAGTCAAAGAGCTGGGTGTGTGACTGGAGAGCAGGGATTATAGGAAATCCAGAAATTATCGTTGTTATTATTTTTTAATCCAGGCTAGTTTTTATATTTCCAGTACCTTACAATTTAATAAAAATGAACGACAAGCCACTTGTAATTTGGCTTCACTTTCAACTTTGCAAAAGTACAGTAACAATTTTTAATATATATATAATTATATATATAATTTATATAATGTCTCTTATTCTGATAAGTCAAGTCACCTTAATAAATGTGGCAAGTTCAACCAGTTAACAACCTAAATATTTTTGTTGGAGTGGCAGTGTGTGTTTGCTTCTGTGATGGTCTGCTTCCAAAGATAACTGCCCACTTTAAGTTCCTTTAGGGCAAGGATTTTGTTTTACTCATCATTCGGTACTCTGTGCTGAGTAAAATGCTTTAAATAGAGTAGGCTATCGATGTCTTTTATTGCATAAATAGCAGAAAGTGACAAATTATGAACTAGAAGAAAAAGTCCAGTTTAAAACGTAAATTCTAGGGGAAAACTTCCATTGATAGAAGTAAGAACCCTGCTTACTCAGGGTCCTATCGTGCAGGCCTGAGAAAACCCAAACTGTGAATTCCAACGAGTAGTTATTGAAATTAACTATTCCTCTTTTTTTGTCACAAGTCGAGTGGAGGAAGCACATAAATCTGGTCTTGGCCCATTTGGTGTGGCCAGAAAGAGACTTGATTCATAACATAGATTAGCTGGGGTGGGTGAGCCATCATCTCTGAAACCTCTCCGTCCTTTTGGCCCCATCTGAACAGACTTTGTAGCAGCAATGCCTTTGCTTCTGAGTAGGAGGACTTGTTAGACCACAAAACTTCCAGACTCAAGTTTTGTATATCCTGAGGAAAATCCTCAGATTTCTCTACTGACTGTAAACATCTGTGTGATGTGTTTAAACTGAAACTTACTGAGCGTTGGCAAGGATTTGCGGAAGTGAATAGCGTGGTGCATTTGTATTCATACAGTTGTTGGGAATGCTAAAGTGATAAAACAGAATAATCTAAACTTGGCTTATGCTAGCGTGTCTGCCTCGGGCCCCCACGTGTGCTCTCTCCTCTGCCCCTTCTTCTATTTCTTCCCATCATGGATTTCTCTGGAATTTACTGACCTCTTTGCCTGACGTTCAACTTACGTCCCCACGTTTTGTTTCTTCTCCCATTTTTACATATTATTATCCTTCATCCTCTCTATCTGCACTTTTCTCAAACTATATTCCAGGGTAACTGCCCCAATCTGAATATAATGCTGGTTATGTTAAAAAAAAGAATGAAAAAATTCCAAGGGACTTATATAGAGAGTACCATGTAAATATGGTTCATATTTCCTAGAGTTTTTAATAAAAGGCTTACAGTACTGACCTGGACAAATAAGTATTGTAGATGTGATAACTGAAAAACAGCATGGGGATATAATTCAATTATGAATTATTACCATTTGAGTCTTGCAAATGTACTGAACAGCCTGAGGGTAAAAATAAAAACTAAGTGCAAATTGGAGCAGAGATCAGGGATAACTGAGGTGAAATTCAAAGTCAAAGGAGAAAATTCATAGGACTTCTACATTCAAGTTATATCAACTAAGAGGAAATCACATTGAGGATGGAGATAATGTACTCAATGTATCTTTAGGTATGCATGGGTTTAGTTTTAGCTGGTATGCATAAG
The DNA here is from genome assembly GCF_021613505.1 of Equus quagga. Taxonomy (NCBI): domain Eukaryota; kingdom Metazoa; phylum Chordata; class Mammalia; order Perissodactyla; family Equidae; genus Equus; species Equus quagga. The sequence goes on from NC_060277.1 coordinate 9,913,486, forward strand.
CTTCTTAGGTAAAGTTATTTAAAGCCAATATTTTTGGTGTCTAAAATGTAATAGACAAACATCAGATGAAGTACATATACTGGTTAGTCCATCCTTTCAAGTTTTCTCAAGCTGATGATAAAGTATCACTTCTTACCTGGAGGCAGTTAACAGAGGTGAGTCTCTCTTAAGACAGTTCTTTTACAGGCAAGATAATTAAAATTATTTTTTTTATCCTATTTGAGATTTTATACTCCTTGCAAGCTAACAAGTTAGCTTGCCACAGTTTCGTAGCTGCTGGCAGAAGACACAAGACTCCTGCTTCAGAAACAGAGGACCTTATTATCAGCAATAGCAATAGCCAGAGCGTCAGCGTTTCCTGGTGCTGGTTCCCCACATCCAAGTTCACATAAGACAGTGCAAAGATTGGGTAATGCCTGTCCATTCAGCAGCTTGTGTTAAAGAGGAGGGGTCCTGAGATTAGGGAACCTGAATCTTTTGTGGTGGAAGTAACTTTTCCTGCTGTTTACTCTGAAGATGGACATACTATTTGTTTTTTCTAAGGAAGACCAGTCCTGGGCTAGCATCTGCCACAAATCCATCTCTTTTTGGTGAGGAAGATTGGCCCTGAGCTAACATCCGTGCCCAGCTTCCTCTACTTTATACGTGGGACGCCTACCACAGCGTGGCTTGATAAGCGGTGCCATGTCCACACCAGGATCTGAACCCGCGAACCCCGGGCTGCAGAAGCGGAGCTGGCGAACTTAACTGCTGTGCCACCAGCGGGCCTCTAGACATACTTTTTATTATACAAAACAGTAGGCACATCTGCCCTTTGCTTTGGTGGAAAACACTATCTTTATCTTCCAAGGCTCTTTGTTTTACAAACGTCCTTAAAAGGATAGTCTTGGAAAATGATAGAAAGTGCCTCTGCTCGCAAGATGTGGAAAAATGAAAGAGACCTGCAGAGAATTGTCTCTCAAAACAAAATCTGACAAAAACATATCTCTTTTCTCGATATCTTACACTTGACTTATTGAGTGATGGGAGAAGCCTATTACTTACTCTGCCAGAGCAATGGTGCTAAGGTGGCCTCAGAGGGCTCAGAACATTTTAAGAGGGTTTGACATTTTTGTCTTCTCTACTGGATAGCTGTGGTAGTAAATATCCAGCCAAATGCTCCTTTAAGCTGACCATTCTACCTACCATTCAATATCCCCCCCAAAAAACAAAAAACAAAAAAGGTCCTGGCAGCCTTGCTTCATTCATTCACAGCTGAGATAGCAATATCATAAACATTTCACTACATGCCACCTATCACTCTGATTTCTGACTTGCTCATGATCTCTTTGGCTCCTGACTTTTTGCCTTATTTCCTCTCTGTGTCTTTACATTTGTTTCTCAGATCTTCTGTTTAATAACCTTCCTCCGATAGAGACTGGTAATCCCTGTGATAATACCAGTGCTTGCTTGGCTTTCATCTGCTGTCCAGTGCTCTACTAAGCAAAGCTGATCCTGCCAGCCCTCCTGGATTCTGTCTCAGGCCTGAGAACTGTTCACAGGGTTGAAGTCCACACCCAGTTTTCATCAGCTTTTATGAAAAGAATCCAGACTCTGCCCAAAGCATGAATACCCTCTGTAAGTTCCCCGCCAGATGGCCATCAAGCTTTCACTTGATTCATATCTTCTGGGTTGACAGTGCAATCAAAAAAAATCATATAGTAATGTACACTTGGGAGGTATATTTTGAAAACCATTTCAGTGGAGATCCAGACTTTGGATTTAAAACCTATTTCAGGTTTATATGCATTAAAAAGTATAGAGAATACATTATTTTCATAAGTTGTGTAGAATTGCCCAATCCTGAGTGCTTCAAATAAGATCTGGGACCTAGGAAATATGGTGTGTGACAAGGCTTTTCCTGAATGAGATCTATATTTTGTAAGAAAAGACCACAAATATATGACCTTGAAAATAATAAATACAATTTCGCTACCCTATACAAAAGTTTGTGGTCTCTAAGCATGGGGGAAACATTGGGTGGAGATTAACATGAAGGTCAATGTTAATAACAGTATAGGATCTTACCAATCTATACATATCTTTGTTCTAGTTTCCCTTATGGTCTTGATCTTCTATTCTACTCACAATGTCTTTATTTTAGTTTTTTCATATTTTTATTTTTGCATATTATTTTATATATTCTTTTAAGTTGTGAATTAAAGCAAGATACGAACAATTACATAAAGTCTTCACTGATTTTGTTTCTGTTTATTTAATTCACCTGTTTGGAATACTTTGGAATAGAACATGGCCTTAGCTACATGTGCCGTAGGCTCTAGATTCTTTTACTCTCCTATCAGAGTGCAAGGAGAGTATATTGTACTTAGAAATATTACTCAGTGTTTGGCAGCAAAGGAATTTCTGTGAATTGTTTGGAAGTCAGAAATTTGTAGAATTTATAGAATGTATTAAAGCCTTAGAAATTGGAAATAAACATTTTTCACAATGATGGAGAAAACTGAGCTCCTGGGGGTAAAAAACATCTTGATTGAGGTCATACAATTAATTAATGGCAAAGCTGGGCCCTCAATTCAAGTTTCCCTATATCAAATTCGACATTTTTTCACCATAACCTGCTGTGATTATTTTAGCTTGATATTGAAAAGTGAATTAAAATTGAAGAATTAAAAAATGGAAACCAATGCTACTTAACAAAAGACAAGATAATATTCTTAGGGAAAGTGTAGCTAATGCATCCTGAATTACTTGGGGGAAATTGAACTCATAACCAGTATATAGAGACAGGTCATCAGGTTAAAAAGTGAGTCAGAGATCTTAAATTATGCAAGGTATTTCGTGACCAATAGCATTTGAAGTTATACAAATCAGATAAAGATAATCAAATCTCATACCACAGTACATAAATTGATTGCTCTAGGGATCCAGCACCTCCTTCTCTTTCTCCCTCCCTCTCCCTTATGAAATAATTTCTTGGCCCTTAGGACTGTTTTCATGATTTATTCAAAATGTTACCGCCAGAGTTCCATCTCACTTGGCAGAAGGAAGGGAACAAAGTCCCCAACAACTCCACTGCTTTCTACAAAGAACTTGACTCCCACTGTCTCTTCATTTCTTGGCTTTGGGCAATGACAGATTGCAGAATCAGATGTTGCACAGAAGTCTTGATAACAACTTAGAAAGATGACCATTGCTTGCTTGCCTGCTTGCTCTGTTGGGTTTCTTTTTTCACTGGAAAGTTTACTATGCATGCTTCCAGGCCTTAAAGAAAGATTCTTAGCTCTGTCTTCACAGGTATCTAATTCCCTCTGGCAGGAGTGCAACTACTGACCATCCAGAAGACCAGACTGACATTTCTGTAGATCTACTGATTTATTTCACAGGATGCTAGTGCATTTCAGTTACTCCAAGAATTCACTTGGTAACTCTTTCGTATTTACATCTGATCTGAAAATAAAAATCACTTTTTGACAGTCTTGTAAATAGTTAAGTGTCTATGTATATAAGGAATCAAGCTCAAGGGAGTGGGCTTGTTGTAGCAGGAGGAGAACATACATACTTGGAGTCAGAATTTCTGGGTTTGGGTGCAGGCTCAACTGCTGACCTGAGGTCACCCTTAGCAAGGCACTCATTAGCTTCAACGTCCTCACCTGTAAAATGAGGATACTGGCTTTTTCTACTGCAGAGCAATGGGTGAGACTCAAATGGGAAGATGTGAGTGACGATTGTTGAGAGAGGCACCCAAGAATAAGGCAATTTTCAAGTTGTAGTCCTATGCAATATCATTAATGTGAAATTCTGTGGAGTACCTTGAAACTAAAGTAAAGAGTACTGGGATAGGACTCATGAGACCTGAGTTCGACTGTTGCCTCTGATTAGCTCTGAATAAAAAGGATGATAATGGTGATGCTATCAATGATGTTGATGATGATGAAGATGGTAGCAGTAATAAGAATAACTTTTATTGAGCAGTTGCGCTGGGTCAGGCACTGTGCTAAGTGCTTATATACATTAAATTATTAATCATCTCAACTACTCTATCAGGTAGGTACTATAGTTATCCCCATTTTACAGATGAGGTGACTGAGAATCAGACAGAGAATCAGACCTAGAAACCATTGCTATTAAGAACCAAGATTTAGTTTTGACAGTCTCAGCCTAAAGCCTGTTCATTTACTGAATACTCTATTGCCTTAATGTTTCTGTGCTTTGGTTATTTCATCTGTAAAATGCAAGGATTAGGGTAGATTCTCATGAAGTTTCTTCAAATCCCATTATTTTGTGGATATGATTCATTTTTAAACTTTTGTTGCAGAATACAGAATTCCTAAAGCACACTGGTATTCCATACCTCGGGAGTAAAAGAGGAAATGATATCACCTGAATTCCCCAGCACATATTCATTACTATCTTCTCATTGAATGTCTAACATCTGCTAGTACTTCTCAGTGAATAAGCAAAGATTCAGACAGGGAATATATTTTTGTTTTCAAGATGAAATATGACATGTTTACTAAATTAAGGATGTAATTTTAGATGAAAGAAGTGTGAGGATGAGGAATTCAGGATCTCAGAAAGTGAAGGAAGTTGGAGAAGACCAAGCATTGGTGGCACCAGTCAAGGGCTTATTTTGAAGCCCTGCTTTGCCGGTGATGACAGAGTAAGGTGAGCTGTCCAATGAAGTAAAGTCACATGCCGCATAATGACGTTTCAGTCAATGACGGACCGCACATGTGACAGTGGTCCCATAAGATTAGTACCATATAGCCTAAGTGTGTAGTAGGCTCTACCATCTAGGTGTGTGTAAGTACACTCTATAATGTTTGCAAAATGACGAAATCGTCTAATGATGCATTTCTTAGAACGCGTCCCTGTCATTAAGTAATGCATGAATGTAGTTACACATGGAGATGCTGAGAATGTTTGAGTTGGAAGGGGTCTTAGAGAATATCTAGTTCTATATTTTCATTTTACAGATTAGGAAAGAGTGGAATAGAGAAAAATCACAGACTTTGGAATTAGACATATCCACATTTAAATCCCTATATTTGCTACCTAATAGATATTTGACTGTTGGCAAATTATTTCACTTCTGTGAGGCTCTTCCGAGAATGAGAATAATATTCTCAACTCACCAGGGTACACGTAAAGCAGCTAGAATGATACTGGGTATCTAATAAGCATTCTATAAAAATTAGTTCTCCTCCCACTTGAATACTCGATCCTTTGTGAAAGAGTCCCAAGTTCCACCTCACCAAGCTCCCCAGGTCCTTGGCCTCCACAATCAGCATTGGTCCCCGGGCCCGTTGGAGATCTGTCCCACCCTGCCGAAGAGGATTGCAATGTCTGCTTTCTTACTTCCTCAAACTCCCCCTCCCACCTCGAGGTGCCACTGTGAAAAATTGGGCATTATTTAATAGGGAAGAGAGAAAGGAATAGGGAACTTTTATATTCTAAACAAAACAAAATTGATCTCATCTTTCAGTCCCTATCGGGAACTTTCTTTAATTTCCTGTTTTCCTGATTCCTTGTCTTCATCCACAAACACACTGAACAACATTACAATTTATTATCCCAATATCTTCAAACAAGGGCTTCTTTTTTATTAATTATTAACATTTTAATAATTTTAAGATTATAAAAATCTTAAAATTACTACCTTAGCTAGAAGAGTAGTAATCTTTACTTATTGTCCTGTTTCTCATCTTTCATTTATTTCTCAAGCATTCTCATTCTTACCAACTCCTTATACATATATCCTAAGCTTCTCTCTCTCATACAAATAAATCAAACTTCTTAGCATTTCCATGATCAACTCTATAGTCACAACTTCAATGCTTCTATTTTACCCAAACTTTACATTCGTTTTTCCGAGTATCTCAATGTGATTAAAACAAACGTTCATTTTGCCAGTTTTCCTTGTTCCCTTCTCTGCAACTCTCTACTCCTTTAAATATTTAAAGTAATTTTATTTTTCCATATTGCATCTCTCCTCATGGCCCAACAACAATATGAAATCTCAGGTATCCCCTTGGAATATCTCACGTTAGCAACAAGTCAGCTCTCTGCCAAGTTAATTCTGTTGTCACAAAGCCTTTCAGATGCAGCCCTTCCTTTCCATGATCATAGACAATGTTCTAGCACAGATTGCTATCAAATCATTTCTCAAATATTGCAGTTATTTACTATTTGGTCTGTTCTTCCTCTTTTGATTCGTCTGCATTGTTTTGGCAAGAAAAAAACAACCCAGCTTTGACTTGCTCCCTTGCCCCTCAACCATAAGAGCTTAGAGTACTTTCACATTATCTCCTAAAATAACTCCAAACAGCTTTTCAAGATTGCAAACAAAATCATTTGACTCTAATTATATCTAACTTGACTTCACATTGCTCCCCGTAAGTCTTCCCTCCAGTCACATTAGCTTTCTTACTGTCAGCATGCTTCCTTCCATACACCAGGCTCGTGGGGCTCTGGGTTTTCACTCACATTTCTCCAACTAAAAACATATTCACAGCTCTTTACAGTTTCCAGAGCACTTCTGCAGGCATTATTTCATTTGATCCTCCCTATAATTATAAGACCTAGGTAGGAATTAGTACTCTCTCTGTGTCTCAAATGAGAAACCTGAGGTTGGAAAGGTTAACTGGCTTACAAACTTCACATGACTCTCAATGGACCCAAAGTCTTGTGATTGCAAAAATCAGTGTTTATTACTTCAGAATACTTCTAAGAATGCTTTCCTATGCCTCATTATCTTTCTATTTATTATTCAAGCCCAACTAAATTTTCTCTCTTCTTTAATGTTTCTTGTGGTTACAAAAGCCCACAGAGAAGACTTCTCAAATTAAATAACTATATAATAGATGTTTAATAATAAAAACATTCACTTTTTATCTCTTAGTATTCCTGCCTTCTCTGTCAGACCATGAATCAAAAGGGCCACAGTGGCATCCTTTTTTCTTTTTTTGGCTTCTGAGTGCCTGCTATGATGCTTTGATGCTCAAATTATTTTTGTTGAATGAATGACTTCTGTTCTCTCTTTGTAGGTCAGAGTTTCCTACGCCAAATGCATTTGAAGCAGGGGTTCACCCTTGTCTTTAATTATTCTTATTATAAATTACTTTTTAAATAAAAAATATTGTCAGTATTTAAAGAGGCACATTTACAAGGACAATTTTTATTTTCCCCACAGCAATTCAGTGGTAGAATTAGCGCAAGAACTGAGATCAGTTGACTCAACAATGTCCAGTGTTTTTGCCCCTTGTCTAATGCTTTTAATTTTAATATGAGAAATATAACTTGACATTTTAATCTCACTCAAGTTCTCAGTTATTAAATCTTTTCTGAGAACAAGGTGTGGTTGCTCAGTTTTCTCTGGAAATGGAGGAGATGTGGATTAGCTAAGTAAAAGTTAGTGTTATTCCACTG